>NW_016160875.1:0-54642 GCF_001687245.7 Rhagoletis zephyria | reverse complement strand
TCCAACACATCCACAACGAAAACTAACACATATGCAAAATTTTATATGCCAGTTTGGCTCTGTAGGGAACTACTGAAGTACTTGGATATAATTTTGAACTTAATTAGTTTAATTTTTATTTTATCATTATTCGACCCCGCTCATAGCAAAAGTAAGTAAAAATAATAGTTTTCATTGTGGTATGATATTCTTTTTATATATAAACGTAATGAATAAAACCGTATTATAAAGTACTTGGTACTGAAGAAGTTCAAATGCGCACATCAACAGAAAAAAGAAAGACGCAAAACGAAAAGATGCTCAAAACTTAAAGTGCTGTGGAAAAATAAAGATAAGTTTTATAAAATATTTAATTTAAAATGAATGAAAGAGCTTTTAATACCGCCATGAGCAAGAAAAACGGATATACGAATCCAATATTAAAAAATTGCATCGCATCGCCAGTTCTCTATCACTGCAGTCCTATTGCGCTTTGGATTTAATAGAAACAAAATTAAAAGATCCGGAATACATCTTTCACGTTCTAATTGCTGTACATAAATTTTTCAAAGGTCAATTACATATATCAAAAATAAAAGGTGTGTCTGAGGACGTAGCCAGCGGCATTAAACATTCTTTTTCGGACGAGGCATTGCTGCAGCTTAACTGTGACGGCAGATGGGAGAGNTGCTGTACATAAATTTTTCAAAGGTCAATTACATTTATCAAAAATAAAAGGTGTGTCTGAGGACGTAGCCAGCGGTATTAAACATTCATTTTCGGACGAGGCATTGCTGCAGCTTAACTGTGACGGAAGATGGGAGAGAAAACCACTAAAGAAGCCTATACTGGTTGACACAATCCTACGAGGTACATGTACACGTATTAGGGACACAACAAGTTCTGACCATTTATTTTTTCGTTATTTATTTATAACTATATACCTATATATAAACCTTTTTAACATACTTTGTCAAAAATTCTCCTCTCTTCTCTTCCTAAATAAATGGTCAAAACTTATAAATAAATAGTATCCCTAATTATGTGGCCACTACCGTATACATATGTATGTACATATCTTTTAACAATACAAATTTTTTGATAATCTATTTCAGTCCACTTAGATGCATTTAAAAAGAAAGGTCCTGTTGAGTTCGAAAATGAAATCAGGGAGGCAATTGAGCTCAATGCAATGTATAATATTAGGATATTAGATTTAAATATGTACATATGTACGTTGGTGACAAAAATAATAGAAACGCCTTATTTTGCTTAATTTTTGGCCACATTTCCTTTGTTTATTAATGTTTAATGTACTGTGCTTAGGGTAATGTATTAGGTTCTAATTTGATGTAATGTACTTAGCTTCTAATTTTTTGACGATCAATAATTAGTTCATAAGATTTTATGAAAATAAAAGAAAAAACAAGTATTACATGTGTCATTAATGATAGATTTCTATATCGGGGGAGAGAGATCAGACTAGACGAATTTTTACATCAACTGTGAGTAATCAACAATGATATGAAAACATGACAGACTTGATGTGTCATGATTGATCGGTTATTACATCAAATTTGATTGCACATTACTGACTTATAGTTCTATCAAGGTTGATCTCTCATAATTGTCGAAGATTTACATCACTGATGATTAAAATTTGAAGGCTGAACTCAAAGGGAGTAAGCAGTCTAGCAATATGCCAGAACGTATATGTTAGAAGGAGATGAAGCATCACACGTACACAAAAGTTTTCATCAGATTTTTCACACTGCCCTTTAGAATTTGATAGCAACTTGTAGGTAGTCAGTGACGGAAATCTCTATCAGTCTTGCTACTCAAATGATTTGTCAAATGATAGTCACTGTTCTTGCAGGGTCAGTTACGCCACGCGCACACTGCACAACTCGGCCGATATCGGATATATGCGGGCGATATGAATAAACACTTGTGATTATATGAGCGCTCTCATTTATAAACCGATAACCGAACCGACATCGGCCATTGACGTCCGTAAGTGGCAATAAATTCAAAGATGGTTGGTTTTCTTTTCCGATGCCAGGTGAAAGGTACCAAAATGGACCGCGAAAAATTAACTTATTGGGTGCATTTGTTTTTGTTATTTTATTGCCTTATAACAATTATTTCCAACAACTTTTAATGAGCTTGAGCCCGTTTTTAATGAAAAACTTATTGTGGAAAAGCAACAATAATGTGAAAAAATGGTAGAAGTGATAGCTATTTCGGAAATCACCACATTTCCTCATTAAAATTTGTTGAATATAATTATTATAAGGCCATAAAATAACAATAACAAATAACTTAAGGACGAGCACACCTAAAATTTAAACATTATAAAAATAGAATTATTAGCAAAAACCAACAACCACATTATCAAGTGAATTGCAGCGGAATAGCTGCGCTTGATTGTGTTGGCATAACAAATGAAAAAGTGGGAAAAAAGCAACGATAATTTACAAGGCAAACTTAGCACAGTGCATAGGCAACTGGCTGAGTCAGTGGGATCGTCGGCTCGAAGCATACTGAAAGAAGTATGATGAGAAAATGTGGTGATTTTCGAAATAGCTATCACTCCACCATTTTTTCACATTATTGTTGCTTTTTCACAATAAGTGTTTCATTTAAAACGGCCTCAAGCTCATTTAAAATTGTTGAATATTATTGGGTGCAAAACAAAAAAATCTACTATAGAATTGCGAAAGTATGTATGTTTGTATGTATGTATGTATGTGTGTATGTATGTATGTATGTATGTGCAAGGTTGTGGTCTAAACGGACGGACAGAATCGATCAAAATTTTGAAAGAGTATTGCCATGACACCTGGGCCTATAATAGGATGAAAAAATTAGGATGCTACAAGGGGTCGTGGCACCATCCATAGGCGTGACATTTTTAATCAGCTATAACTTCCACACCATAAGTCAAATGAACTTGAAACTTGGTATGTAGACAAGTCAATAGTAGATGCTTATAGGCAGGTATATATAAACGAGTTTGTAAAAGGGGGCGTGGCACATCCCATAGGCGTGGAATTTTTTATCAGCTATAACTTCGGAACATAAGTCACACGAACTTGAAATTTGGTATGCAGACACATCAATGGTAGGTGCTTATAGGAGGGTATATATAAACGAGTTTGCAAAAGGGGGCTTGGCACATCCCATGGGCGTGGAATTTTTTATCAGCTATAACTTCGAAACCATAAGTCACACGAACTTGAAATTTGGGAGGCAGACATATCAATGGCCTATGGTGCCTATAGAAGGGTATATACAAACAAGTTTGTAAAGGGGACGTGGCACATCCCATAGGCGTGAAATTTTTTATCAGCTATAACTTCGAAACCATAAGTCACACGAACTTGAAATTTGGGAGGCAGACATATCAATGGCCTATGGTGCCTATAGAAGGGTATATACAAACAAGTTTGTAAAGGGGACGTGGCACATCCCATAGGCGTGAAATTTTTTATCAGCTATAACTTCGAAACCATAAGTCACACGAACTTGAAATTTGGGAGGCAGACATATCAATGGCCTATGGTGCCTATAGAAGGGTATATACAAACAAGTTTGTAAAGGGGACGTGGCACATCCCATAGGCGTGAAATTTTTTATCAGCTATAACTTCGAAACCATAAGTCACACGAACTTGAAATTTGGGAGGCAGACATATCAATGGCCTATGGTGCCTATAGAAGGGTATATACAAACAAGTTTGTAAAGGGGACGTGGCACATCCCATAGGCGTGAAATTTTTTATCAGCTATAACTTCGGAACAGTAAGTCTCATGAACTTGAAATTTGGTATGCAGACATGTCAATGGTAGGTGCTTATAGGAGGGAATTTATAAACGAGTTTGTATAAGGGGGCGTGACACAATTTTTTATCAGCTATAACTTCAGAACCATAAGTCACACGAACTTGAAATTTGGTATGCAGACATGTCAATGGTAGGTGCTTATAGGAGGGAATTTATAAACGAGTTTGTATAAGGGGGCGTGACACAATTTTTTATCAGCTATAACTTCAGAACCATAAGTCACACGAACTTGAAATTTGGTATGCAGACATGTCAATGGTAGGTGCTTATAGGAGGGAATTTATAAACGAGTTTGTATAAGGGGGCGTGACACAATTTTTTATCAGCTATAACTTCAGAACCATAAGTCACACGAACTTGAAATTTGGTATGCAGACATATCAGTGGCAGGTACTTATATGAGGGTATATAAATGAGTTTGTGAAAGGGGGCGTCGCACATCCCATAGGCGTGGAATTTCTTATCAGCTATAACTTCGGAACCATACGTCTCACGAACTTGAAATCAGGGCTCGAATCGTAATATCCGTTCACGGATCGAAAACGATACGAAAGAAAATTACGTGATACATCAGGCAGTATAAACTAAATGGGACAAAGAGTACGTTCACGTATGTCATAATCGGAAAAATTTGTTTTTACGTGACGATTACTACGATATCGTATGTGACGATTCGAGCCCTGGTATGCAGACATATCAATGGTAGGTGCTTATACGAGGGTATATATAAACGAGTTTGCAAAAGGGGGCTTGGCACATCCCGTAGGCGTGAATTTTTTATCAGCTATAACTGCGGAACCACAAGTCACACGAACTAGAAATTTGGTATGCAGACATATCAATGGTAGGTGATTATGCGAGGGTATATAAACGAGTTTGTTAAAGGGGGCGTGGCACATCCCATAGGCGTGGAATTTTTTATCAGCTATAACTTCGGAACCATAAGTCACACGAACTCGACATTTGGTATGCAGACATTTCAATGGTAGATGTTTTTAGTAGGGTATGTATAAACGAGTTTGTAAAAGGGGGCGTGGCACATCCCATAGGCGTGGAATTTTTTATCAGCTATAACTTCGGAACCATAAGTCACACGAACTCGACATTTGGTATGCAGACATTTCAATGGTAGATGTTTTTAGTAGGGTATGTATAAACGAGTTTGTAAAAGGGGGCGTGGCGCATCCCATAGGCGTGGAAGTTTTTTATCAACTACGGTTGTTCTCTTTTAATGTTAAAATGAAATATGGCCTTTATTTATTCAAATTGTAGGCATTTAGAGTTTTTAAATAGTTTTGGATAAAAAGATATAAAAGTAAAAACAAATATCGTCGCGTTACACCGTGGCACTTCCACATCCCCTCTCCTCCTCGCTCCTCCACTCGAACTCTCCCGCTCGTACTGCCAGATCGCTTAGAGCTCGGCCTTTCCTGACATTCGTCCTCTCGGACGAGTCGTTCTCGGAGTTGGATTCATCGGTCTCGTCGCTGTAATCCAACTCGGGCGCAGATGAATACCATGGCTTCATGTGATCACTGGAAGACACGTTAACATACCGTCGCCTGGTATGTGTTAGTGACAAGGTATGGGCCTTTAGCCCCTGGACCATGATCGACAACTACTAACTGCCCTTCATGGTATTGGTATGGTGGCAGATGTCGCTGATCATATCGCTGTTTCCACTTACCGGCTGAATTAAACGATTTTCGCTTACGTTACGTAGATTGAAGTTAAACACGAGTTCGGTCGGACAGACGTTTGTAGTAGAGTTGCGCTGTGAATTTATCGCCCACTGAATCGTTGGCAGTGTCGAGTTCCACTCGTTTGAACTTTTCGTAGAACTTCTCATTGACGCAAGGATGGTACGGTTTACACGCTCGGCTTGGCCATTTGCCCTTGGCGTACGAACGACATTCTTCACGTGTTGTATGCCACACGCCGATATAAATGCTTCAAATTCTTTTGAAGTATATGCGGTTCCTCGATCAGTCGTGATCTTTAACGGTTGTCCAAAGATAGACATTACTTTCCGCAGCAAGGTGAGTATACAAGACGTTTTAGAACTCCTTACTGGTTCCAAAAAGGTATACTTTGTGAAAGCGCATACAAGTACTATGACGTTGCAGCGGCTACAACAACGCCGCCCAGATCGGTTGATATCTCAGTCGTTGTCGTCAAGTTCCACTAACGGCAGCCCTAGGAAGCGTGCAGCTTCTATCGCGTCGGTCCACAAGGACAAAGCCGTTAGGGTTGTCGGGTTTTCCGGGCATGCGAAGAGATGTTTCGAGTCATGCGGGGTCTCCGCATGCCGGACACTCATTTGGCATATCCTCATTCCATCTACTCAGGTAGGAGTTTAACCTGCTGCAGTAGCCAGAGCGGAGTTGGGCTATTGTCGTTCGTGTCTCCCGAGGTAGATGAAGCTCGGTCTCGTCTATGTCGGGTAACGGTATGCCTAGAACGGCATTCACAGGTCAAGAGTCTACATAACTCGAGACTGACTCCCTGTGAATGCCGTGCAGGGCCAGCCGGTAAGCTGACGGGTCCAGAGGCTGCTTGATGAACCTCTGGACTTCGTCCGTCAGTTCATATAGATGCCTCCTGACGTGCCTAGGCGAGGGCTCCTCTGCAAGCAGCTGTCTGTTTAGGTGGCCACTTCTGTGGCTCCCGATCAGGAACTGCTTGCAGAGCATTATGTTGGGCTCCTTTATGGGGAGCATTTGTGCCTCGTTATGGAGGTGATGTTCCGGCGACATCAGGAGGCATCCTGTCGCTGTCCTGAGTGCGGTGTTCTGTACAGTCAGTAGCTTCGCGCACTGCATCCTACTAGTCCCCGGCGACCACACTGGCGCTGCGTACTTTAAAACCGGCCGGCCTATTGCCTTGTATGTTGCCACCAACGTTTCTTTGTCTTTGCCCCAAGTACTTCCGGCTAGCGACTTGAGGTCCTTGTTGCGGCTCTGTACTTTATTGACAATAGCGGTTGCGTACGCAGAGAAGGAGAGCAGGCTGTCGAATGTTACTCCGAGTATTTTGGGATTATTCACCGTCGGAATTGGTGTGTTATCGACGTGCTGGTTGCCTCGTTTGCTTCTAGGAAAAGGACGTAGATGATCCATATGAACCGATCTGAACGGAATTGGAAGCACTTCCATTACGTGCATCTGGCTTTCTTTTTTTCCACCTTTCAGTTTATTGAAGCAGCATTCCGGACATGACGCGATATACGACTTGACATAACGTCTGATCCGCTTAAACCAAAAATCTTTTCTGATGCGATTCAGAATTAACTCCAAAATGCCCGGCATCATCGTGGCACGATTTTGTTATTCGCCACCTTATAGCACGTGGTACGACTAACCTTCGTTCGCTACCCAATTTCCGGAAAAGTCGACTTGCAAGCATTTCATAGTCATCTTTCATCTTTTCAGTGTTTGGTGAACTTGTGTTCTGAAGCGTTTGCACAATTTCTTTAAGCTCCAGATCTTCCAATTGGACGACATAGACCCAGTCGTTATACCGATGATGGTTTACCCTGCTACTGAGGGTGGCTCAACTGGTGATAAAGATGGTGCCCGACTCAAACCGTCCACGTGTTGCATCTTCGCACCCCGTCGATGATAACACTCAAAGTTGTATTCCTGCAGCCTTAACCACCATCTAGCTATTCGTGGTGGAAGCGGGGTTGTAGCTTTGGTAGTTGCCACTGCATTGCAATCCGTGATTACGTCCCCAACAATTACATCCGGAACCTGTCCACCGCCTCGACGATAACTAGTACTTCCAACTCATGACTAGCGTATCGCTTCTCTGCATCATTGCATTGTCGACTATAAAACGATACCGGCTTCCACCCTTGAGCACTCTCTGGCAGCAACATGCCGGCTAAACCATGGCTACTTTCGTCTGTGTGAACTTCGTGACGTTTGCTCACATCATAAGTCACTAATACCGGCTTGCTGGATATCGCTGACTTCAATTGCTGGAAAGCATGCTCTTGCTGCCACCCAAAGGGGGTGTTCTTTTTAAGCAACTTATTTATCGGTTCTGCAATGTGGCTGTAGCGTTCCACAAACTTCCGGAAAAATCCGGTGAGGTCCAAAAATTGCCTGACTTCCGTAGCTGTTTTCGGTCGTGGAAACTTGTCAATCGTTTCGGTCTTCTCCTTATATGTATGCCATTTTCGTTGATGACATGTGCCATAAATTTGACTTCCGTGTTCAAGAACGCACACTTAGAGGGTCGTAACGTTAATCCCGTACGCCTAATTGCTTCCAAGAACTCTTCCAACACCTACTTGCCCTCAGCTATCGTTGGTGTTGCAATGGTTACCTCGTCCACATAACTAATTATTCGTTTTCGGTATTTGAGGCCTGCGATTAGTTGAAGTACCATCTCTTGGAAATATATTGACATAACCAACCCAAACGGCATTACATTATGTTCGAAGAGCCCGTCATGCGTCGAGCTTCGCCAACTGCTCCTCGACAATAGGCATCGGAAATTGCTTCTTTACCGTCACTGCGTTCAAAGCCCTATAGTCGACGCAAATACGACTTTCTCCGTTTCTCTTGCTTATTAAAATCACCGACGCTGCATGCGGCGACGTACTTCTCCGAATTATATTATTATCTAAAAGTTTCTTTAAAATCGTAGTTAGTTCCTCTTGTCGTGCTAATGGAACTTGATATCGCTTGCCCACATTTGGCTTCCCCGACGTTACTTCGATTTTCATTGCTGTAGTGTTACATTTACCAAGCGCAGTTACATCTTCGGCGAAACAGTTCGAGAATTTGTCCAACAAATTATAAATTTCGTTACGGTCTGTTTCTTCAAGGCTCTCGTTAACATCAAACTTATCATGCCTCTTTACTTTCAGCTGTAGAACACCCGCATCTATGATCATTCGTTTGTTCTTGCTGCAGAGAACGTCTCTGCCCAGCAATATATCGTAACTTAAAACATCGTCTGGTACTACATGTAGTTGAGCGTTTAACAGTTCGTTGCTCAACTGTAATTCGACTTCAATTTTCTCAGTTGACTTCACCAATGAACCGCCAAATCAAATCCCTCAAACCGTTTAAACGTAGGAATACCTTTGCCTGCTATACCTGCCGCCGTTGTCTGTTTAATCAGAGAATGATCGCTTCCGGTGTCAACTAAAGCTTTGACCCCTTCGCCACCCAAAAAAACGTGTTCTGCAATCGGAGGAACCACTATGTCATCGTTGCTGTTCGTTTTAACTTCCGCTACCGTCGATTTTACACCCGCTCTACAGTCTTTCGACTCGTGACCCGGCTTATAACATTTATCACATCGTTGTTTCTTAAGATGGACGTGGACATTTTATGGCGATATGCCCAAACTCGTTGCAGGTAAAACATTTGCTTTATACTGTCGTTGCACATTCGTCTGCTGAACTGTTGATACATTTTCTAATGACCGCAAGAGATCGGTTGTCGTGCGGAAATTCATCGCTAACAAAGTACGTGTTAACTGTGTATCATTAAGACCATTGATGACGTAAAAATTTATAGACCCATCATCCAAGGACCCTTGTCTGGCAATTGCGAGAATACCATAGTAGCACTCCATCAGAGACTCTCCACTTTTGCGTTTACGTTACGCCAAGTCTCTATGAATATCAGCCGCATTAACCGTATACGGAAAATCGTTAACCAGCATACTCACGAAATTAGCCCATGATTGGAACACGGGCTGCGCGTCCAACCACTCCTTTGCTATGCCCCTCATTTTGTGCTGCACCGCGAACAAGATCGTTTCTTCACTCCATCCGTACATACGTTGCAGTTGTTCTACTTTCGCAACAAATTGCTCGGACGACAGAGATTTCTTTAACGGCTCGAACTCTGGCAAAATACCAATTACGTCGCGCATGTTTGGGTGTGCTTGTGCTGGCATTAACATTGTTGCTGACTGTGACAATTCCCTCACGTTGTGTGCCGAATTACCGTCGACCTCAGTTATTGGCAGTTGCACACTTGATTTCATCTCGCCTTCTGACCGTGCCAAACCCGAAACCACCTCCTTCAATTCGCTGATAGATTTTAACCACGGCTCCGTTTCGTCGACTTCATCCTTGTCAATTTCTTAACCTCCTAAAGCTTCAATTAGCGTGGCAATTTTATGCGCTTTGCTACCACTTGTAGTCAAGTTATCTCTTCGCAAGAGCTTATTCAGTTGCGTGACATTAAGACTTTCCAATTTCACTCTCATTTCGCCAGAAGTGCTTGAAATATTTTTCTTACTAAAAAAATATTACTATTTCTTCACACGCCTATCTATGTGTTCGTCGCGCTGATCTTATCTTTCCTCCTTCCTTCCTGTGTATCTCGTTTCAACTTCTTTTCTGTGCCTCTGCTCGTTGCTGATTTGACCGTCGTGTCGTCGTTGCTGCGTAGCAAAGCCGTTGCTCTTGCAAGTACAATTTTGAAAACTCAAGTGTCCGTTTGCGCGTTGAACTTCTCAATTTTCATTCTCGTTGTATCGACCTCTTCGCTATGCAGCTTCGTTGCTGCCCTACTGCCCTACTGCTCGCCGTTGCTTCACCTATTGTCGTTGTTGTTACGTTGCGCAGCAGAGTCTTGTATTGTCACTCTTGCACTGATTAAAATTCCTGTGTATTTCAGAATCTCGTTTTCGTGCCCTGTGTGAATCGTCGAAGCAAAAACGTTGTTCCATTTTGTCACTGTCCTTCGCTGAACTATCTTCACATACTTTTGTGCACGCCGTTCGATGTTCAGCCGCTGCTTTTTCCCACCACCAGAATTCATAACCTCTTAGGGCTAAAAATCCCCTTCTGAACTATAAACGGTTGTTCTCTTTTAATGTTAAAATGAAATATGGCCTTTATTAATTCAAATTGTAGGCATTTAGAGTTTATAAATAGTTTTGGATAAAAAGATATAAAAGTAAAAACAAATATCGTCGCGTTACACCGTGGCACTTCCAGATCGCTTACAACTATTACTTCGGAACCATAAGTCACACCAACTTGAAATTTGGTATGCAAACATATCAATCATAGATGCTCATAGAAGGGTACGTATAAGCGAGTTTGTAAAAGGAGGCGTGGGCCATCCCAAAGGCGTTGAATTTTTTATCAGCTATAACTTCGGAACCACAAGTCACACGAACTGGAAATTTGGTATGCAGACATCTCAATGGTAGGTGCTTATAGAAGGGCACATATCAATGGTAGGTGCTTATAGAAGGGCACGTATAAGGGAGTTTGTAAAAGGGGGCGTGATACATCCTATAGGCGTGGAATCAGCTAAAACTTCGGAACCACAAGTCACACGAACTTGCAATTTGGTATGCGGACATATGAATGGTAGGTGCTTATAGGAGGGTATATATAAACGAGTTTAGTAAAGGGGGCGTGGTACATCCCATGGGCGTGAAATTTTTTATCAGCTATAACTTCGGAACCATAACCCCCACGAACTTGAAATTTGGTATGAAGACATATCAATAGTAGGTGCTTATATGAGGGTATATATAAATGAGTTTGTAAAAGGGGGCGTGGCGCATCCTATAGGCGTGGAATCCTTTATCACTTATAACTTCGAAACCATAAGTCCCACATACTTGAAATTTGGTATGCAGACATATCAATAGTAGGTGCTTATATGAGGGTATATATAAATGAGTTTGTAAAAGGGGGCGTGGCGCATCCTATAGGCGTGGAATCCTTTATCACTTATAACTTCGAAACCATAAGTCCCACATACTTGAAATTTGGTATGCAGACATATCAATAGTAGGTGTTTATAGGAGGGTATATATAAATGAGTTTGTGAAAGGGGGCGTGGCATATCCCATATTCGTTGAAATGTTTACCAGCTTTAACTTCGGAACCATATGTCGCATCAACTTGAAATTCGGTATGCAGTTATATACATATTTGGCAGGTGCTTATAATAAGGTCTATATAAATGAGTTTGTAAAAGGGGGCGTGGCGCATCCTATAGGCGTGGAATCCTTTATCACTTATAACTTCGAAACCATAAGTCCCACATACTTGAAATTTGGTATGCAGACATATCAATGGTAGGTGTTTATAGGAGGGTATATATAAATGAGTTTGTGAAAGGGGGCGTGGCATATCCCATATTCGTTGAAATGTTTACCAGCTTTAACTTCGGAACCATATGTCGCATCAACTTGAAATTCGGTATGCAGTTATATACATATTTGGCAGGTGCTTATAATAAGGTCTATATAAATGAGTTTGTAAAAGGGGGCGTGACGCATCCCATAGGCGTGGATCTTTTTATCATCTATAACTTCGGAATCATAAGTCCCTCGAACTTGAAATTTGGTGTGCAGACATAACAATGGTAGGTGCTTATACGAGGGTATATATAAACGAGTTTGTAAAAGGGGGCGTGGCACATCCCACAGGCGTGGAATTTTTTATCAGGTATAACTTCGAAACCATAAGTTGCACGAACTTTAAATTTGGTATGCAGGTATAGCTATGGTAGGTGTTAATAAAAAGATAAATATAAATGAATTTGTAAAAGATGGCGTGGCAAATCCCATAGGCGTGGAAAATTTTATCACCTATAACTTCATAACCATAAGTCACATGAAATTAAATTTGGGATGTAGACATATCTATGTGCGATTGGGTCCGAGTAGACGGCAACACCGACGTTAGGCCTTAAATATAGGCAACCCTACTGACCGAACTGAACGAACGCACGCCAAAGATGGCTTACCTAACTGTAGCTAGTGAACATAAAATTCAATTCGTTGTCGACCGTCGCCGCGTGAGTGCCTGCCTGCCTGCCTGCCACCGTCATTAAACATATGTTTGGTAAAACCGAAACGTAAATTGTACTGTGTATTATATTCAAATAGTCCTATAAAATATAAATTAAATGAAACAAGAACACTCGCTAGCCTACAAAGGGGTGACAGAAGTGGTGATTATCCACTAAGTCTTCTTCTTCTTATTTGGCGCTGTAACCGCCTAAGCGATTTTGGCCGAGTCCAAAACAGCACGCCAGTCATTTCTCTTCTGTGCTAACTGACGCCAATTGAAAATGCCAAGTGAAGCCAAGTCCTTCTCCACCTGGTCTTTCCAACGCAGAGGAGGCCTTCCTCTTCCTCTGTTACCAGCATCGCGGCCCGCGTTGAATATTTTCAGAGCAGGAGCGTTTCTGTCCATCCGAACGACATGGCCAAGCCAGCGGAGCCGCTGAATTTTAATTCGCTGCACTATGTCTATATCGTTGTAAAGCTCATACAGCTCATCGTTAAATCGTCTGCGATATTCGCCATCACCAACGCGTAAAGGTCCGTAAATCTTTCGCAGAATCTTTCTCTCGAAAACTCCAAGAGCCGCCTCATCAGATGCTTTCATTGTCCATGCTTCCGCGCCATACACCAGCACAGGCATGATGAGTGACTTATAGAGTGTGATCTTTGTACGACGAGAGAGGACTTTACTTCTCAATTGCCTACTCAGCCCAAAGTAGCACTTGTTGGCAAGAGTGATTCTCCGTTGGATTTCACGCCAAAGATGGCTTACCTAACTGTAGCTAGTGAACATAAAATTCAATTCGTTGTCGACCGTCGCCGCGTGAGTGCCTGCCTGCCTGCCTGCCACCGTCATTAAACATATGTTTGGTAAAACCATAACGTAAATTGTACTGTGTATTATATTCAAATAATCCTATAAAATATAAATTAAATGAAACAAGAACACTCGCTAGCCTACAAAGTGGTGACAGAAGTGGTGATTATCCACTAAGTGCCGGTAGCAAAAAGCTTGTAAAAGCAATAGTGTAGCAAACAAGTACGTATGTATGCTTACGGAGAACACCTAAGGAAGAAAAACCAACGTGCGAAATAAACTAAATTTTGGCTGTATAAGAGCATACGCAGATTGTGCATAGTGCGTAACTTTTTCGAAAATTTTCAAAGAAAAACTTTTAAAGAAAATCGCTTTTAAAACAACGGGACTCAACCGTTAGAACCATCCGCTACGCAAGTTTATTTTACAGTTGTCGCTAAAACTATTTGCGACGTTCACAAAAACGCTACACAGTGGAAGCAGTGCGCAAGCTGATATCGGTCAAAAACACGAAAGCGTTGTGCATTTGAGGCAAAAACGCCAAATAACCAAATTGCGCAAAGACAGTAGGATCTGGAGAAATTACAAATTCGTACAAATACTTAAATTTTGCGAAGTCTGTACCTTAAGTAAAGGGTTTCGTGGCAAGGCGGCGGTAACGGTTAAGAAAACGTTAAAATCAGCGCTGGCGCAGTAACGCAAAGCTGAGAACTACGTTGGCAGAGCTGCACAAGCTAAGCAGCGAGAGCAGTAGCAAAAGTGCGGAAGCTGTGTGACTAAGCAGAGGAGTTCGACGGGGACGAGACAACGCGTAACAGAAGTGCGTTGCCTAGGTGTGAATCCTACAAGGTTGCAGTGGACTTGTGCGTGACATCAGTAGAACGCAAAGCCGTTGTTGTATCCGAACTCGCAATTGGTGTGCAGTCCAAGTTGTTGCGGAGTTGTTGTGAAGAGCCTATTGGGTGTTGTGGTCAGTGTCGTCAGGTTGCAGCCGAACGAGCAGAGGAGTTGTAGCAGTTGTCAAGTCATACAAACCAACAGTGGGGCAAAAGCAGAGCGTAGCTAAGAGAAAATACAATTTGACTACTAATGTTTTTATATGTAAATTCACTTTTGCTTATCGAATTAATCATCATTGTCATTTATCAATAACTATATATGTACGTATGTTTCCTTTTGGCCACATGCACATGTAGGCGTTAGAGCAGAAATAATCTAAGCGATATATGTTTGAATAGTTAGGCTGTCGACAGTGGACAGAATATCTTAAGCGTTTTAAAACTGTTTTATTTTCTTGATTTAAAATCCGTTACAATATTGGTCCTTGTATTTGTGGAAAAAAAAGAAAGAAAAGTATCAAGAGAGAAAGTTTTCTAACTACATAACGAAAGATTAGTACTCGTAAATACGGTGGCCCAGGTTGAGAAGATTGATATACCAAATATCGATAAACTATTGTCGTACTTAATTTTGTTAAATCGCTGTTCATTTTGAAGTTTTGATATTTTACGCATTTTGTAAGTGGTAAGGGTCTACAATTGAGCGAAGGAAAATCCTAGCATTGAATGTAGTAAGGTTGAAACAGAGGTTGTAAGAGTTGGGGTTGGCTACTACAGGACGCAAGGTCACGCTACAGGACCGACTACTTGAGCACTTCGGTCTGAATGCCGATAGCGAAGATGATGACACTAGTGGTGATGTCGATGCAGCTTCCATTTATGATAACGCTGGTTCGTCCCCATCAAGGGCAATGCCAAATAGCTTTCATGAGCGTTAAGATGGAGAGTCACAATGCCAACACTCTAGGAGACGATATGTGCGGCAGGATAGGAGAAGCGGGCAGATGCATCTTCGTAGACGTTAAGCGCAACCATATAACATTTTCCGCTCTAGTCGATACAGGGTGTGACCTGTGCTTAATGCGGTATGACACTTTGCTCATGCTTGATAGTGATATTGAATTGGTCGGCGATCGACGTCGTCTGGTAGGAGGAGGGAAAGGCGGGCTAACCACATTAGGTATTTTTGGGAAACACTCGGTAGGAGCTGTACTTGGCGTTTGACAATTTTCCACACCAAACTTCTGTGTCATACAGCTTAATATTGGACAACGAAAAGTAGAACCAGGCACGGATCAATATAATACGTTTCACGCAATTAACCACTTTCTTTGGAAAACATCGCCTTCAATGCAGATAGGAGAAGGAGATCTCAATGGGTGGCACTCGCTATAGGGTTCAAACTCTGAAAATGCTCACGGTAGAGCCATAGCCAATATAAAAGCAGCTAACTCGATGGTGGTGTGTAATAAAGGTTGCACTCCTACGTACTCTGTACTCGACTGGCACGTCAACATTGACGCTATCCAGAACTCAGACCACAGCGCCATTTGTTTTAAAATAAAAATGCATGAGAAGGTTAGCGCAACAAAAAGCCAATCTACATTCTTATACAGAAGTAAATCTACAAAATGGGATGTCTTTGATGAAGTCCTAACGCAGCATCTTCATGATTCGGATGTATTGAATACAGACTTCGACAACATTACTCCAGATGGTCTAGATAATGTAATTGAGAAAGTCGTGAAGGCAATCACAAATGCCTGCCATATTTCTATGAGAAAGCGGAAAGCTGGAAAAACATACAATCCTTGGTGGAATGATGAACTACAAACGCTTAAGAATAAGTGCATCAAACTTCATCACAAGATGAATAGTCTAGCCAAAGCGAACAAGCCGGTCGATATAATTGCAAACGAACACGCCGCTGCTAAAAAGGTATATACACAAGCCCTAAGGGAAGCATTAATAAATGACTTCAGAAATTTCTGCAACAAGCTAGAAAAAGATGTTTGGTCCCTAAGAAATAGGCTCATTAAAGATGCTCCAGTCCACCGACCACCAAAAACTCTCCAAAAAGAGGGCTCATATACTCAATCGAGTATGGAGACAGCTGACGCACTACTCCGTCATTTTTACCCCGATGACAGTGGCGATAGTACCGTTCACCACGCATGGGTTCGGCAGAACACCAAACAAGCACTTGATACACCGAATGATAAAGAGTTTTCCGAAGAAGAAATTTTGGAGGCTTTGACTACAATGCCTTGCTAAGCAAAATCTAAAAT
Organism: Rhagoletis zephyria; assembly: GCF_001687245.7. Classification (NCBI taxonomy): domain Eukaryota; kingdom Metazoa; phylum Arthropoda; class Insecta; order Diptera; family Tephritidae; genus Rhagoletis; species Rhagoletis zephyria. The sequence goes on along the minus strand of NW_016160875.1, from coordinate 38,084 downwards.
TTTTAACTTCAACTTATAATGCATGCCTGAGGCGTGGAAGCAAGCGCATGTAAAAATTCTTCCAAAGGCGGGTAAAAAAGATGTTAGTAGCTTGTCCTCCTACAGACCAATCGGACTTCTTCCTATATTAGGAAAAACCTTGGAGAAACTTTTTACAAAACGTCTAACGTACCATTTTGCAACGAACGGACTAATGTCGAGAAACCAGTACGGCTTCTGAGAGCAAACATCTACAGTTGACGCTCTTTACAATGCAGTGAAGCATATAGAGCGTGAAAAAGTACGAAAGAGACAAGTCATATGCGTATCTTTAGATATAAAGGCGGCATTTGACAACGCTTGGTGGCCGGCACTCCTAAATCAGCAGGCAAGGTACCTAATTCCCTCGAATATTTACTACCTCATTCGGAGTTACCTTAACGAGAGAACCGTCAGGATCAATTTTGCAGACGTAACGACGACAAAGAAAATGACCAAACGCTGCGTGCAAGGTTCGGTATGTGGTCCGACCTTCTGGAATACTATTCTGGATGAGTTACTTAACCTGCCCCTGCCTAGCGGCTGCGTTATACAAGCTTTCGCCGACGATGTTCTTCTCAACGTGAGCACAGAATCTGTTAAAGATCTCGAAACGAGCGTTAATACAGCACTTAGTATTATACATTAATGGGGAATGGGGGTAAAATTAGTATTTGGAGACGATAAAACGCAAATCATATCGTTCACAGAAGTCAAATAAGGCTAAAATCGAGATGAATGGTGTTCGATTAAGCTTTGTGGACGACATTAAGCTTCTTGGTGTTATCATCGACAAGTGCCTGAAGTTCGTTAAACACGCCCGATATGTGTTGACAAAAGCCCAACGTATATTCACAAATTTAAGCAGGTTCGAGAGACCAACATGGGGTGTACACCCCGAAAATATAATAACCATCTACAAGCAAGTGGTGGAACCTACTATTACTTACGCTGCCGCGATATGGGGTAATGCCACCAAGTTTTACTACATACGCCGACTTTTTCAAATGTTTCAGAGAACATTTGCTATACGCGCCATCAGAGCTTTTCACACCGTTTCTCTAACGTCAGCACTAGCCCTCTCTAGATTCATACCTTTACATTTAAAGATGTCGGAATGTATGAAATTAGATGAGGTGAAGAGAACGGGCACTCTCGAGCATACCAGTGACACGAGTCTCCAAAGTCGTGTACAACAACATCAGCAATTACATCCAGCCGATCGTCAAACAATTACATACAGAACCGTGAATACTCAAGAAGAACTTAACTCACTAGACACCTTCGACTGTATTCAAATATATACTAACGGAAGCAAACAGGAAACAAGTGAAAGCAAGGCCGCGTTTGTCATAAGCAGACAAATTAACAGCTGGGAAAACTTTATGTTCAAACTCCACGATACGTGTACAGTTTTTCAAGCAGAGGCACTAGCTATCGATCGCGCCTTAGAGTGGGCTGAATTCAATATGACCAGCAAAACCCTTCAAGTATTTTCTGATAGTAAATCATGTCTCGAAGCGATCAAAAATAGAGGTAATGACCTGCCTCTCATCTCTTCGATTCACAACCGTCTACACCACCTTAGGCAACACTTAGTCGTTGAGTTTTTCTGGATTAAAGCACATGTAGGAATAGAAGGCAACGAGGCTGCTGACAATTATGCTAAACAAGCGTCAACCTTGACTGTAGACGCCACATACTCGCAGTTCCCGCTGAGCTATGCGAAACGTGAACTTCGTTTACAAACTGAAGCTAAATGGCAGAAAGAATACGAAGAAGCAAATACCGGCAAAACAACGAAAATCTTCTTCAAATCTACGAGTGAGGCAAAAATTTATGCGGACGCCTTTGGAATATCCTTTGAGTTAACTCAAATTCTTACAGGGCATGGCTATCACAAACAGTACCTGAAACGATTTAACATAACAGACCAAGGTTGCAGTCCATGTGATGGTGAAACATCACAAACCTTGGATCACCTACTACACGAGTGTCTATGTTATGCGAGCGAAAGACGGAGTTACACTCTACTTTGCGAACATCAAATCCCAGCATTCAACATGGTTGCGATCAGTGCTCACATACAACTCACTGAATTCTTTAAGAAATTAATAAAATTTTTTAAGAGTTTAACGCATAAATTTGTTCATTTAGGTACAACACAATTAGATCTTATGACCACAATTGCCTGTATCAATTAGCAGGCCATATTATTTTTGTACAACAATTTTAAAGAAATATAATAAGCAGTATTCTGATGATTTTTGTACATGTATCAATAGCTTCATATCTGCAAACGAACATTGTATAAAAACCCATTATAAATAATATATTTTCTGAACACGCGGGTAGCGTATTGAAGACCAAAGGAAAAAACCACATTAGGTAGTTACACGAGAGCGTTTATCATCGACGAGATGGAGCTAGAAATCACGTTTCATGTGACCAGGGAGCGCAACATGAAGTATGCAGCAGTAATCGGTAACGACATCCTAAAACAGGTAATCCTAATCGTCCACGAGGATCTAGCGGAGTTTAAGCCGAAAAGGAAGACTTCCACAGAAACCGACAAGACCGCGGTAGCAACTATCGAAACGGAACCTGATTTATGGAGCGAGTTTGATGGACTGTGTACAACAACGATGGAGAGGAGCGAGTCCGAGCTTGATTTGTCACATCTCAGCAAGAAGGCAAACCTTGTAAAGGAGTGGGTCAGCAACTATGCGCAGAGGAAGACACGCAAAAAGCCAGTGGAGATGAAAATCTTGCTGTCCGACGAAACACCAGTATACGCGGGGCTAAGACGTATGTCACATGCGGACAAGTGCATCGTGGAGGAGCAGGTAGCAACATGGATGAGAGACGGAATTATAAAGACGGCGTCAAGCGCCTTTGCTGCGATTACAGATGGCTCAACGAGAAGATAGATTTTCCGATGCCACTAATCGACGACGTGGTTGAAAGGTTGCACGCGTCGAACGTTTTTACTACACTCGATCTCACAAATGGATTCTTCCACGTACCGGTTGAAGCTAGTTCGGGAAAATACACTTCGTTCGTGACTCACAATGAGCAATACGAATTCCTTTAAGTCCCGTTTGGAATTTCGAACTCGCCGGCCGGACGGTACCGTCGTCGCTTACATGGACGACGTCATCATTCCCGCCAAGGAGATCAACGAGGGAGTTCAAAAATTGGGAGCCGTCATTAGAAGGGCAGAAGAGTATAACCTACGATTTAAATGGAACAAGTGTCAATTCCTTAAGACGTCGGTAGATTTTTTTGGGCTACGTTATACAAGGGGGTACTATCAGGCCATCTGAGGCTAAAACGAGGGCGGTCAAAAACTTTCCGATACCGCAGGATCGTAAGGCTGTGCAACGGTTTTTGGGCCTGACATCTTATTTCAGGCGATTCATATAGGGGTACGCAGTGGTCGCTAAACCACTTTCGGACCTTCTGCGACGCGATACGACGTTTATCATAAAAGAAGAGCAGCTGCTAGCATTCAAACAATTGAAGGCGGCCCTGGTGAAGGCTCCAGTATTGCGGTTATATAATCCCAAGTCGATGACGGAGGTGCACACGGATGCGTCGATGTATGGTTATGGGGCAGTCCTTCTCCAAAAGGATGCTGACGATCAGCTGTTCCATCCCATACAATACATGAGCCGGAAAACAACTGAAACTGAAGAAAAATATCATTCCTACGAGCTGGAAGTGCTGGCCATTGTTGGGGCACTCAAGAAGTGGCGTGTCTATCTGCTGGGGTTGAAATTCAAAATCGGATTATAACGCGTTCGCAATGACGATGCGGAAGCGGGACACTCCATTAAGAGTCACCCATTGGGCGTCATTCATTCAAGATTTCGATTACGAAATCGAACACCGAAGCGGAAGCAAGATGAGACATGTTGACGCCTTAAGCCGAGTTTCCTGCTTGCTGTTGGAAGATTCATTGCAACTATGAGGACTTTTTTATAAAGAACCATGTATTGCATAAAGACCCCTGATTGTCGTGCCTGCGTCGATGGGGGAAAAAGAAGGTGCTTTAAGTGTGGAAGCACTTCTCATCTGGCCAAGGACTGTCGCGGATCGTTTAAATGTTTCAGGGGCGGGCAACCAGGGCACCGAGCTGCTGACTGTAGAAGCGCTCCAGCTGCTATCAAAATGGAGAGCCACAATGGCACTACTCTAGGAGATGATATACGCGGCAGGATAGGAGAATCGGGCAGATGCATCTTCGTAGACGTTAAGCGGAACCATATAACATTCTCCGCTCTAGTCGATACAGGGTGTAACCTGTGCTTACTGCGGTTGACACCTTGCTCATGCTTGATAGTGATATTGAATTGGTCGGCGATCGACGTCGTCTGGTAGGAGTAGGGAAAGGCGGGCTAACAACATTAGGTAGTTTCACTAGAGCGTTTATCATCGACGATATGGAGTTGGAAATCACGTTTCATGTGACCAGGGAACGCGATATGAAGTATGCAGCAGTGATCGGTAACGACATCCTGAAACAGGTAACATTAATCGTTCACGAGGATCTAGTGGAATTTAAGCCGAAAATGAAGACATCAGAAGAAACCAGCAACAACGCGGTAGCAACTATCGAAACAGAACCTGATCTATGGAACGAGTTTGATGGACTATGCGTAACAATGATGGAGAGGAGCGAGCCCGAGCTGGATTTGTCACATCTCAGCAAGGAGAAGGCAAATCTTGTAAGGGAGTGGGTTAGCAGCTATGCGCCGAGGAAGACACGCAAAACGCCAGTGGAGACGAAAATTTTGTTGGCCGACGAAACACCAGTATACGCGGGGCCACAACGTATGTCACACGCAGACAAGCGCATCGTGGAGGAGCAACGAGAAGATAGTAAGGGACAATTTCCCGATGCCCCTAATCGACGACGTGGTTGAAAGGTTGCACGCGGCAAACGTTTTTACTACACTCGATCTCACCAATGGATTCTTCCACGTACCGGTTGAGGCTAGTTCGAGGAAGTACACTTCGTTCGTGACTTACAATGAGCAATAAGAATTCCTTTACGTCCCGTTTGGAATTTCGAACTCACCAGCCGTGTTCTCCAGGTTCATCTTTGCAGTTTTCCGTGATGATGATACAAAACGGTACCGTCGTCGCTTACATGGACGACCTCATCATTCCCGCCAAGGAGATCAACGAGGGAGTCCAAAAGCTGGGAGCCGTCATTAGAAGGGCAGAAGAGTATAACCTCCGATTTAAATGGAACAAGTGTCAATTCCTTAAGACGTCGGTAGATTTTTTGGGCTACGTTATACGAGGGGGTACTATCAAACCATCTGAGGCTAAGACGAGGGCGGTCGAAAACTTTCCGATACCGCAGGATCGTAAAGCTGTGCAACGGTTTCTGGGCCTGACATCCTATTTCAGGCGATTCATAGAGGGGTACGCAGTGGTCGCTAACCCGCTTTCGGACCTTCTGCGACGCGATGCGAAGTTTATGATAAAAGAAGAGCAGCTGCTGGCATTCAAACAATTGAAGGCGGCCTCGGTGAAGGCTCCAGTATTGCGGTTGTATAATCCCAAGGCGATGACGGAGGTGCACATGGATGCGTCGATGTATGGGTATGGGGCAGTCCTTCTCCCCATACAATACATGTGCCGGAAAACAACAGAAACTGAAGAAAAATATCATTCCTACGAGCTGGAAGTGCTGGCCATTGTTGGGGCACTCAAGAAGTGGCGTGTCTATCTGCTGGGGATGAAATTCAAAATCGTTACGGATTGTAACGCGTTCGCGATGACGATGAGGAAGCGGTACACTCCATTAAGAGTCACCCGTTGGGCGTTATTCCTTCAAGATTTCAACTACGAAATCGAACACAGAAGTGGAAGCAAGATGAGACACGTCGACGCCTTAAGCCGAGTTTCCTGCTTGCTGTTGGAAGATTCATTGCAGCATCGACTGCAACAAGCGCAGATGATGGACCCATGGATCAAGGCGGTTATGAAGGTACTTGAGAAGGATGAGTATGAGGACCTTTTTTATAAAGCACCAGGTATTGCACAAAGATCCCATTAAGGAACTGATTGTCGTTCTTGAGTCGATGGAGGATGGAATTATCAAAGTCGCAAGAAGCAGTCGAGAAGACTTTCTACATCCCACAGTTGTCTACGAAAGCGGCGAAAATAGTGAAGAGATGCGTCGAGTGCATCGTTGCGGAGAGCAAGTCAGGGAGGATGGAGGGTTATCTGGCGCCAATAAGCAAAGAAGATAGGCCACTAGGGACCTACCACATCGACCATCTGGGGCCAATGGAAATGACGTCGAAGCGATATAGTTACATCTTCGTTGTAGTGGACGCCTTCTCAAAGTTAGTGTGGCTCTACGCATCAAAAACCACGGCAGCAGATGTCATAAACCAGTTGAAGTGGCAGGCGGCGACGTTTGGGAATCCGAAACGCATCATCTCGGATCGCGGCGCGGCTTTTACTTCGAATTCCTTCAGAGAATACTGCGAGCACGAAGGAATACAGCATCTTCTGGAAGAGGAAATGGGCAGGTGGAGCGTATTCACAAAATAATCATCTCGATGCTAACGAAAATGTGCGTCGACGATCCCAGTCAGTGGTACAAACATCTTGAGCGGGTCCAACAAGCCATCAATAGCACGCCGCCGCGAAGTACGAAGATTTCACCCGACAGGCTGTTAACGGGAGTCGAGATGCGAGTTAACTTCATCCCTGAATGGCGGCAGCTCTTAGAGGACGCCGCCATCGAGGAGTTGGACACTGAGCGGGAAGAGTTGCGAAAGGAAGCGCGGGAAAGCATCAACAAGATCCAGCAGGAGAATCGTCGATCTTTTAACAAGAAGTGGAAAGAAGCGGTGAAGTACCAGATCAACGAGCTAGTAGCCATTAAGCGGACACAATACGGTGTTGGTCTTAAGCTGAAGCCAAAGTTTTTGGGCCCCTACAAAATTACGAAGGTCTTGGGCCACGACAGATATGAGGTACGGAAGGTGGGTGACCATGAAGTTCCCGGGAATACTACAACAGTCGCCGAATATATGAAGAAATGGGAGCCGGCCGTCGAGCCACCAAGCGTGTCATCATTCGAGCCGAATGATCGGTCAGGAGGGCCGAATGTGGGATTGGGTCCGAGTAGACGGCAACACTGACGTTAGTCCTTAAATATAGGCAACCCTACTGACCGAATTTAACGAACGCACGCCACTGATGGCTGACCTAACTGTAGCGAAAAGAACATAAAACCATTACGTTGTCGACCGTCGCCGCGTGAGTGCCTGCCTGCCTGCCATCCGTTATACGTAGCATAGACAGTAAGGAATCTGTGTATTTGTGAAAGTCAAATAAAAGTTAAGTTATAGCAGAAAACCCACTCGGTATCCTACATAAATGTATTATAAAATGTCAGCTAGCCCAAGCATTTTGTGTTCATAGGATTTATAAAATGCAGATTTGTATATAGATCATTTGGGTACTCTTTATGAATTTGTACAACGATTTTGGGTTGCTTTGCCAAACCGAGTGAATCAAATCAAAAACCTTGTAGACAACAGTTTACGCTTTATTACAAAAATTTAATTTACTTAATCTGCGTACTAATTTAATATTTTCGGTTGGAAATATGGCCTTTGTTGCAAATTTCGGAAATATACGTACACTGATTACTCTTATTCTGCCTTAAAGCAGCCACTAAATTTCTTCATTACGCCACGCTCCTCCCCCTCCACCACCCCCTCTAAATCGTTGTACAAATAGCTAAACATTTCCCGATCTTGTGTAAATATAGTAAGATATTACGTTTAAATCATTCTCATATAATTCTGTTAAAAAAAAACTTACCAAAATTGCTTGTTTTTCTAGATTTTTGGTTGCTCCAGGAGACATTTTGGCTTTCTTTTACAATAAATGGCGGAAATTGAAACTGCATTGAACTCTGGTGGGAGCCTTAAATTTTATAAATAAATTTTAGCTATACTAAAATACTTAATAACATACATGTATTTTCATCAGTTGCAGGGGATGACAAGTTTTCGTAAGAAGCTTCATCAACTTGCTGACTCCATGGGATGTTTCGCTCCTCTACAGGTTTTACTTAAAAAACACGAAAACACGGCATACGTAAATGAAAATTACAAATATAAACTTTAGGATGTTCAATTTTAAACTTTTTAATTAACCACCCATGTATTTTTCATCTGATACGCTGTATGCGAATATTACCTGTGTTTCCGGGCACTTTCATCTGAAAAATAAAAAAATAAACGCAAGTGAGACAGTTTGCAATACAATTAAAACTTTATATCCTTTTCCCAATATAAATAATACCTGATCTGATACGCTTGATGACATTTGCTGTATATTATTTTATTGAACTGTTCTGCAAGAAAAACTATTTATCAAACATGTATCGTAAATCGAAGCTAATTACCTCTTAAATAATTAAAAATATAAACAGGAAACACTTTTGTTAAAATTAAAACAATGCTCGATTGAGATTTGCAAGTAAATACTTTGTAATTGAAATATATGTTTTACTAAAATCGTCACTTACAGAACACAGAAACGAACAAAAGATACGTACACATCAACGAGTATACGAATCGACGAAAGGTATGTTTAATATTCATATTTTAGAGTTTATCTTCAGAATAGTGTTGCCGACTTTTTCCAATTGAACCAAAATTGGTAGCTTCATTTTCCTTTCCTAGTTTGGGTTTTATAGGCTGTTTTTGCTTACGCGTAAAAGCACATTTAGCGCATTTAGCTTTAAATTCTACTCTAAATGTACATTTATCCATACAAAATTCGTCACCTAAATGAAACTAAATGCAACTCCATTTTTGCATTAAGAATCTTAATGGTATAAGCAACCCTGTGATCTTCCACGATTCGAACCATGAACCAAAAATACAAGATAACGTAAGAACGCGACGTTGTATTTGTAACTGGTTTTGAGAAAAAAATTTGCGAAAGCGGGTTCGTCAGCTGAGCGATTGTTTACATCACAAGCACCACTATTTTACACTTTAATTCAAGTAAAGAAGAGTTAATTCAACATGACAACACATTTTAAAGCATTTTGTTGCATCATTTTACCTAAATTGTGCGTTTAAAGTGGCTGACAATAATTTTGGCTAATTTTTGTTTTCGTTGTTTTCTTTGCTTTGTTTACTTTTCGCTCGTTTTCCAGTGAAACAAGATGGCGTAGAACCCGCCCAAAAAAATCGACTTTTTTCACTCTCTTGTTCTTACGTGATCTTGTGTCTTTCGTTCATGGATTCGAACATGGTTTAATGAGAAAAAGTGGCAACATTGCAATTTCGAGTATACAGTGGCTAGCTGCGTTTCAGTGATCGCCGATCGAGATTTCATTTATTATTTTACATTATTTGGATAAAGAAAAGTTAAGAAAATTCAATATCGATGTGATGCTGATAGAAATCTGGATCAATTTGTGATCAATTCTGTTTGTTTTGTTTCCTAATTAAGTGAGGAAATTTTAATTGACAGCACCGACAAATGAATATATACATAAACAAATGGTCGGTCATGGTTAAAACAATTCAAATTTTTGTATTGAAGTTTCGGTTTAAAATTTATTTTTTCCTTTTCAGTAGGGTTTTTGCACATTATCTTCTGCGTGAGAATTGATCGTAATAGATACGGATCTGAATAAGCGACTGGAACACGGCTGTTTGTCAAAAGCATACGATTTCGAACTCGCGTAAATGTACATTTGCTAAATGCGATAGCATGAACGCTCTTCGAAAACATATGTTCGAAAGTGCTAAATGTTGAATTTTAAATGCAGCAAAAACGCTGCATTACAAAGCTTTTGATAGCAAAAACGTTTTGGAAAGACAACCAAATTGAGCATTCAAAAGTAGGTGTATATAGTAGCTTCTGCAGCGAGAGTGTAAAAGCAGAATACAGCGTAAAATTGAGAAGAACAGAAAACTTGCAGAAAAAGTTATTGAGCCCAAAACAAGTAAAAACTTGCAGTTGCACTGTTTTGACATTCTGATGTAACATTGCACTATTTATAAATCAGTTTTAAAATCTTGGCTTTACCCACAAACACTGACACAGTCCTGTTCATCATTAACAGGTTGGTTCCACACTTTCCGGGCTCTTTCGGTAATTAGAGCGTAAAAATAAGTTACTCTCTCACAAGTGTCAGTGTGGCCCCCAAACCCCCCTCATTCGAAAGGGGACAGTCGCCACTTTACGAAAAGCCCCATCCTCCCTTGGGGACCTCCCACAGACCCCTAGGGAACCGTTTGAAAATGGGGTAAAAACCAAGAATGATAGAAAACAAGATTGCGCCGTCCTGGGCGTTGACATTTGTGTACCACAAGTAAACAAAGAATAGAGCGAAAAGGAGAACGAGTTAAAACTTCCAAAACAGTTCACTTTACAGCGAAAAACGTGTTTTAATTTTGCTAAACGCGAAAATATTGCATTTTTCACCTAATCTATTAGAGAATAGGTAACATTTTAGTGCACTCCATTGCTTTGCAATTGAGGCTGCTTCAGCAAACGCAGCAATTAAGACTGCTGCAGACTGCGGCAGCATCTCAGCGGGATTGATTAGTTAATCATTGTGAGGAAATGCTGTTAATGTAATAATAAATAAACATTTCGGGAACGGCTTTGCCGTGCCCTATGTACACAAAATGCAGCGATTCGTCCCAGCGCTACACTTGCATCGACGCATCTTGCATCTTGACAGCTGTCGCAATTTAACACACAGCACTTCATTTTACTAGTTTCTACGCAGTCTTCAACTCAAAAATCACTCACAAATTGCAAATTAACACAATTTAAACTGATTTTTCACATATAATTAAATTTCTCTTTAGCTCATTTGTAAACAAAGGTTTGTTTACAAGTTACCACAACTGTAAAAATCGGCAAAACCAAAGTAGCGGTACCACTGACGGTGCCACCTCTGTTCGCTGCACCGTGGATAAAAACGGCATTTTCCGAGGCAAACTGAACAGTTTGAAGTGGAATATAACCCAACTAACGAAAACCGTGGGATTTTTAAATAAAAGAAATTATCCCAAGTTGGTTATCAGGCGATTTGAAAAAAAAAATAACTAAAAAAAAATTTTGGAAAAAAATTAACTAAAAATATTGTGAAATTAAGAAAAAAAGCGACAGATAGAAATGTTGTAGTAATAGTAATATGATAGTATGTTATCGCAGAACTTCATTTTGCGTAGGCGGCCTTCGGCCGCACTTAGGGATTATAACCCTCAGGCAGTAGAATTCTCCTTTCTTTTTTGTGAAGAAAAGGAGCTTAACACCTTTTGCAGAGAACACCATTTGTATATTTTTAATGCTTACAGGGTTACATCCTATTTTCTTTTGTCTCTCATCCTTCTTGTATATTTAGCAGTTTAACAGCTAAACGCCGCCATTTAATTTGCATATGCAACCAAAGGCAGACGCGTGGTTTTGAAGGTCTTTTTATTTAATAAATTGTGATTGATAGGTTAAAATTAAAATAATAAAGAAAGTTATAACAAGTCGAATAAAGTTTAAAGCGAAGGAGAATATAAAAATGCATTGGTGAAGTGGCTGCTTTAAGGAAAATAGGAGTGATAAATGTACGCTTATTTCCGAATTTTACAAAAACGAGCATATTTCAAACCCAATTTGTAAATAAATTAGTGACCAAAAATTACAATAGTGGATGTTAAAATAATGGGTAGACCCTTGGCTACAAGTTTGTGGAATTTTTTTTTGGATCGGGTGACCCCTTTGGACGCAATACCCCGAAATAGGTGGGCCTCTTACTAAACAGTACCCATTTTATTTGTATTTATCTTATATAGCAAATAAAATCAGCAAATACCTACACTTATGAACCCTTGGTGGTATTCCCCATTTTTGTATTTTACAAAATTTCCTATCGGATGTAAACAAACAGCTGTTATTTCAAATTGACTTCTTCCAAATTTCTTCCCGGAAAAAACCGGGCTGTTTCGCGCATGAAGAAGAAGAAATTTACGATCCAAAAGTAGAAGATATTCGCTCCCTATTACCATGAACGAACGACATATTTTTGGTTCATGCTCTAATACCCATGTTTCTAGCGTTAGGAACGCTTTCTGGGCTGTTTTGGGCACCCGCGGATCCCCGCGGCCTCGTATGGAAAAAACCTAATATTTTGATTTCCACTCATTTTACTTTTGTTTATGCTTAACCAGTTCAACAAACAATTTCATTAGCAAGCATTTGCAGCTCTCCCTTTTTATTACATTCTAGATTCAGTGGTCTCTTGCAAATTTTTTTGGGTTATTATACATTTTACAAATTAGACCTGAATATTTGTTACTGTACACACCCATGATCCTACCATGATAAAACATAGTAAGGTAAAACCGTTCTCTCAATTCGTCGGCCATGATCTTTTTTTGAAGTTTGCCAACATTTTAAAATCATATAAAATTGAGAGTAAAAGAAATTAATTGTTCAAAGTTGTTGTTGTTTGAGATTGAAAATGAGAATGTGTGTGTGAGTCTGTGTGTAAAATTTTAAAATTAAAATGCTTGCAAACGTCAAGAATATGAAAAATTCCTCTCAGCGGTTCTACCTTCCTATTTTTTATCATGGATCCAACTACCCAAGATCTGACAAGATGAAGCAAAAGAAAAAAGTAATTTTCTGGCTGACGTTTGTAATTTCGGCGCGATGTTATTTTCTGTGAAAAGTAAACAAAGAATATGAAGACGAAGAATAAAGAAAAATGCAAGCAATGTTGTGCACATGTTTGTGCTAACCAACTTATTATTAAATTTATTATTTTTGCATCCAATCACCGCGCACTTCATTTTAATTACATTTGCACAATAAATCACTTAAAAATCATTGACATAAACCACCGACAAAATACACATAAAGAAAGTAGCAAAACAGAAATAGAAAACTTCAAAATTACGAACGTCACGCACTTTTTTCTCAATTGCTATTACAAATGGCTCCTTCTCAACCGCCAGATCAGTTTTAATTGGTTCATGATACACACCTATTGGTATGCTTCAGGCATATATTCAGATTAGGGTGTTAAGCTCGAAAATGAGGATAATCTACTTATATGTGAACTTAGTAGAATCTGTAATTAAAACAAGAGATTAGCCAGATAAAATTCGTCCCTTCTTAATCTATAATTATAAAATAATCTCAGATTTAACCGATAACGTTTCGGTGTCCATCCTAGTTTTATCGATTGTTTTTGCGAAAAAGAGGAGAAATGCAAAATGTAAAAGTAAACAAAAATGGACGTTAGCAAGGAAAAGAGGTTTGTAAAGGAATTTTTAATAAAGTTTTAAGTTAAAATACATATATTTATATTGCTTAATATCAGAAAAACGTGATCACGGTGGCACAGAGAAGAAACATAAATTTTCCTTGAGATGTCTGAATCTGAGATTTGCCTGTGTAAACGCGGTGATTAAAAACCGAGCTTTGATTGAGATAATATTGATATGTGAACATACTTTAAGGTAGAACCGTTCTCTCAATTTGTCGGCCATGATTAATTGTTGAAGTTTGCCAACATTTTAAAATCATATAAAACTGAAACTATGTTCACATTACCAACATAAAATACTTAGTTTCGTTTAAAATACCTCACTAAATTAAGTGCGTTCATACAGGCGTTTCTTTATTTGTCTTGACAGCTTTGTAGCAACCCTGTGTTATTGTTTATTTAACGGAAAGAGATCACGAATGTGACTAATTGCGTATATTTTTATATTCTGAGTTGTTTGTGGTAATTTTTTAGATTTTAGATGGGTGGTCAAAAGAGAAAGCTTCTGGAAATATTTTACAAACTACCACGCGCGATTATTAAAAACAAAAACGTCCAAACACAATGACATATCAGTTGTGGGACAATACTTTTTTCGATTATTATCGATAAAATTAGAGCCGACACTGATTTGTTCGTGATTTAAAGCCCTGTATGCGGCTCTCAAGAAAACGTTCAAGAAAAAATTGCCATTATTTCGCTTGTGTGTCCAAGGAATTTTGACATTTTTGATACCTCACAGCCTGTTGCCTCACTCTTTCCTCAAGAAATAATGGAACGGGCATATATTTCTGTTGCAAACCTGGGTTGCCTTGTGCTCTTTTTTCACAAAAAACTTTAGAAAACCGTAGTAGAAAGCGTAGTAAATTTCTTAAGAACTGCGTACTGCCTCAAGGAAATTTGACTAAAGAAAATTTCTTAGCCATTTCTTGTACGTCATTTTATATGGAGTTTTTGCTTTTCTTGAGAGCTGCATACAGGCCTTTAAGGAAATTTGACTCAAGTAAATTTCTTAGCCATTTCTTGTACGTCATTTTATATGGAGTTTTTGCTTTTCTTGAGAGATGCATACAGGCCTTTAAGATAAACTACGTACTTTCATCTTAATTTACTGAGAGACTACAAGGCGAAATTACTTAGTTTGTACTTAATTTATGCGTAAATTAAGATTGACCTCTAAATTACGCCAATGGGAACATAGTTTGAGAGTAAAAAAAGGAATTGTTCAAAGTTGTTATTTGAGATTGAAAATTAGAATGTGTGTAAAATTTTAAAATTAAATTGCTTGCAAACGTCAAGAATTTGAAAAATTCCTCTCTGCGGTTCTACCTTCCTATTTTTTTATCAAGAGTTGAATCATCTTAATTCCGTTAAGCTGGATTTACATGAGACGATTTTCTAAGGGATTCAATATTGCTTCAGAAAAATCGCTCGTGTGAAGTCAACTTTTGCAAGGGATTATCGCCTGTCAAAAAATCGCCTCATGTAAAGGCAGCTTTACTTTCCGTTTACACTCTAATAAAATAGTTTCAATTTGCTAATATGTATGAATTTTCTGGTTTTGTACATATTATAGTAAACACACAATTTTCCGCGAACAAAAACTCGCTTCCCAAAGCTATGAGCGATCAGGTGCTGAAATCGAACGAAAAATTGCCTACCGTTTTAAAAGAAAAATTGCTTTCAAGATGATAGGCAATTTACAAAGTGTCAGATTTTTCGTAAAAGCGGGTGAGTGTATTATACCATGTTCTGACCGACAACGAAAACACTTTGGAAACGAGTTTTGGGATTGGGGGCTGAAGGCTGTTCACACCGACTGTTTGTGTTTTCGTTGACATTTCTTACATCCTTTGTTTACAGTTTTGCTGCAGAAATTCAAAACCAAAATACTTTTCCTTCAATTTCTTTTCATTAACAACCTTTTACTTCCATGCTTATTTTATTTTGGTCAGCCAATTAACAATAAATCCGAAATGGCGTATTAAAGATGATAAAATATGACTTCCACTTCGATAAATAATCGAAAAAACTAGTGAAGACACCGATTGGAATGAGTGGAACGTGAGTTTTCAAGTAGTTTTCAGCGAAAACTGGTTTTCGTTTGACAAATTTTACATGGACGAAAACACAAGTTTTAGGTCGAAAACCAGTTTTAGCAACGAAAACATGCTTTCGATGTCGGTCAGAACATGGCATTAGGGATGTTGCTAAAGGCCCGTTTACATACAACTTTGGCGTTGCGTTGGCGTTGGCGTTGGTTTGACAGAACGCACGTTAAAAGTATGCTTGCTACAATGAACGCTTGGCGGCGAATCCTTGGGCCACTAAATTAACATATTAACGACAGATAAATTAATATTTCATATCAATAATTGCATTAAAAACGATATTTCTTGCCCGCACTTGATTAAAAAGGAAAAATATTTCACATAATTTTATTTATTCGCAACAGCTGACGAGCGACGCACGCGAAAAGTTGAGAGTTGGCCATCTTTTTGCTTTGTGTTGGCGTGAGCGTTGTCGAATTTTGGCTATGTGGACGGCTGCATTTGAATTCATGTATTCATAGTCAGCTGTTGAAGCGACGCCAACGCCAACGCAACGCCAAAGTTCTATGTAAACGGGCCTTAATAATTGCGTTCGCATTCGTTATGCGAATGATTCGCATCATTTTACAAATGCGCAGAGCGCGCAGTTAACGACAATTAAGCACACAATCGCAGCGTAACGCACATACATAAGTATTACCACGTTTATGCGTAGGCTACTTAACGAATTCATTTCATGAATTAGGGTTAAAATTGGCTGCATTAACATCCATGAATCCAGTTATACACGAAAGTTAACAATGAATTCGGCATCATTCGATGAAATAGTGAAGTGCAGGTCTGGCAACGCCGCGCTCCACAAAGAGCTGTTTACTAGGGTTATGATGTTTTTAGATTAAAAAGCATGAGTGGCATAAACAGGATTTACAATACTGGAAAAGTTGCGTGAAATTGTTCAAATATAAAATAAATACAAATAGATTAAAATATATTAAAACCAATTTAAATATAATATGGTTCATTTCCTAGTACCAACAGGTTTTCCAACTTCAAACGGAGGCCACAAAAAACCACAACCCTACTGTTTAGTTTCTCGCTAGAGCGTTGCCACTTTTCCAAAGCACATTATTTCATGAATTCGCGAGCTATGCATAAACGGGACTACTTTTGAATTCTTGAAGTGAAGAATTCATGAATTCTGTGGCATAAACGTAATATATGGTTAGGTTGTTTCAATGTTATGGGCTGTTTTTGCTTACGCGTAAAAGCACATTTAGCGCATTTAGCTCTAAATGCTACTCTAAATGTACATTTATCCATACAAAATTCGTCACCTAAATGCAACTAAATGCAACTCCATTTATGCATTAAGAATCTAAATGCTAAAAGCAACCCTGTGATCTTCCAAAATTTCGACGATTCGAACACGCTTTAATGAGAAAAAGTGGCAACATTGCTTTTTCGAGTATACAGTCGCTGGCTGCGTTTCAGTGATCGCCGATCGAGATTTCATTTATTATTTTACGTTATTTTGGATAAAGAAAAGTTAAGCAAATTCAACATCAATGTGATGCTGATAGAAATCTGGATTAATTTGTGATCAACTCTGTTTGTTTTGTTTCCTAATTAAGTGTGGAAATTATAATTGACAGCACCGACAAATGAATATATACACAAACAAATGTTCGGTTATGGTTAAAACAATTCAAGTTTTTGTATTGAATTTTCGGTTTAGAATTTATTTTTTCCTTTTTAGTAGGGATTTTTGCACATTATCTTTTCCGTGAGAATTTATCGTAATAGATACGGATCTGAATAAGCGACTGGGACACGGCTGTTTGTCAAAAGCATACGATTTCGAACTCGCGTAGATGTACATTTGCTAAATGCGGTAGCATGAACGCTCTTCGAAAACATATGTTCGAAAGTGCTAAATGTTGCATTTTAAATGCAGCAAAAACGCTGCATTACGTTAAGTATTTTACAGGCAGAATAAACCATGTACGATGCTGCATGTCGTAGAAAACAGAAATATGTAGACTTAATTGGAGGCCCTCAAATTTGTTCGCATTTTTGGTTAACATTTGCACTTTATCCTCTTTTTTGCGATGATCTGTAGAATATTTTAGTGCTATTCATATTTCACGTAGTTGCATGAACGAAAGATACAAGATCACGCGGGAAGGAAAGAAAGGAAAAAGTTATTTTCCAACTGCTGAAATCTCGATGCCATCTTTGTTGTTAGAAGTAAACAACGAAGAGAACGGAGAAAACCGCGTAATTGTTGAACGCATGTATAATCATTTTTATTATGCAAATTCTTCTGCCGTTGTGTTAAATTATTCTTTATCTTATGTGTACACACGTTGTCACATGCGAAAATGAAGAAAACTGCAGTAAAAAGCCACCACCAAATTCTAAACAACGAAGAAATGTAAACAAACTGCTAATGTCAAAATCGTTAAACTTTTTTCCTAAATACGATTCTAACGGGCTACTCTCCTGCCCGCGTGATCTTGTGTTTTGGTTCATTCGTAGTTGTATTTAGGGATGCAAATTTTGAGCACTAACATCGATGTTCCGATGCATCGTCTTGTACTTTTGGTTCATGCACTCACCCATTGCTAATAGGGTTCGTTAAATTAGCGTGTCATCGGCCTGCAGCCAGTAGGGGTATTCCATGAACCTTGGGCGAGTTCACACCGAGTTTACTACCAGTGCTGCCGTTTGCTAATTTTCGAGCGAATTGAAAACACTCCAAAAGTGAAGTGTTTCGGAGTGGCATGGGAGGAAAAGTGAAGTGATTATCGAATTGACGACTTTCGAGCGCAATTAGGAGTGTGGAGTTTTTCGACTAGGTTACCGCAGAACTCCACAGGAGAACACCGATGGCCTACCAACTGTGATTTTGACGAGCAATGTGATTGCAAGTTTTTGTGTGTGGGCAGTTTGATGTCTTGAAGTAAGCATTTGGTGTTTAAAAACATTTAAATCTTTAAAAAACTTGCTGAATAATTTCCTAAAACGTAATCATAAATAATCCAATAGGGAACAGATTTTTATTTTGATTTAATATCAAAATTTCATCGATGTTACCACCAGCACGCTTTCTTTCAAATGAAAATATGGCTGTCAAACTATCGAATTTCCTGCAATAGATGCCCATCAATAAGCACTGACATATATTGCAGCACATGAGAAATAGGAGGTCTCCATTGGAAATGTATTTTGTGACATGGTTATCACGACATCAGTGTTTTTCTGTGGAGACAGGGCCTTATATATCCCCTGATTGGTAAATCGATAATATTTTATTAAAAATAAAAGTACTCTTTATGGGCTGTTTTCGCTTACGCGTAAAAGCACATTTAGCGCATTTAGCTCTAAATGCTACTCTAAATTATCCATACAAAATTCGTCACCTAAATGCAACTAAATGCAACTCCATTTTTGCATTAAGAATCTAAATGCTAAAAGCAACCCTGTGATCTTCCAAAATTTCCACGATTCGATTTGGTTTAATGAGAAAAAGTGGCAACATTGCATTTTCGAGTATACAGTGGCTAGCGGCGTTTCAGTGATCTCCGATCGAAATTTCACTTATTATTTTACATTATTTGGATAAAGAAAAGTTAAGAAAATTCAATATCGATGTGATGCTGATAGAAATCTGGATCAATTTGTGATCAATTCTGTTTGTTTTGTTTCTTAATTAAGTGGGGAAATTTTAATTGACAGCAGCGACAAATGAATACATACACAAACAAATTTTTGGTTATGGTTAAAACAATTCAAGTTTTTGTATTGAATTCTTGGTTTAAAATTTATTTTTTCCTTTTCAGTAGGGGTTTTTGCAAATTGTGTTTTCCGTCTTAATTGATCGTAATAGATACGGATCTGAATAAGCGACTGGAACACGGCTCTTTGTGAAAGGCGTTGGATTTGGAACTCGCGTAAATGTACACTTGCTAAATGCGATAGCATGAACGCTCTTCGCAAACATATGTTCAAAAGTGCTAAATGTTGCATTTTAAATACAGCAAAAACGCTGCATTAACCTTTTTTAATTTATTATTTATTGTTTTCCTGTGCAAATTTAGTGCTGGACTATTTTTGACATCGCCCGAACCCAACCGTTGAGGAAAAATAATCAAAATTACAGTTCACTGATGATATTAACACTAAAAGTTTGGTTGACTTTGCGTAACTTTTCTTTATCCAAATAATGGAAAATAATAAATGAAATCTCGATCGGCGATCACTGAAACGCAGCTAGCCACAGTGTACGCGAAAAAGCAATGTTGCCAATTTTTATCATTAAACTATGTTCGAATCGTGGAAATTTTGGTATATCGCAGGGTGCAGTACACTGTCTCACGTCTCTAGTCTCGAAAATAAGTCACTAATTTGTCAGCTGGCTAAGAGCAGGGCCCTATTCCACAAAACAACTTATCAACTTTTCACTTTGCACTTATCGATTTGTATTTTATTGCAAAGTGAAAAGTGTTTCTGTTCCACACTCTCTGCAAAGTCTTTGGGCTCTCTTGCAAAGTGAGTGTGCAAAGTGTTCCACAAAGCGTTTAATCGACTTTGCATTTCTGTCATATCACTAATCACTTTGCATTACTAAGGTAAAGATTTAAACTGAGCCGCAAAATAAAAATTGGAAAAAAAATTGCAGTTTTGAATGTAATAAAAGAAAAAAAAGACATTTTATTTGCAAATTTTCAAAACAATAAAGTAAGTATTTTTTTATAAAATTATTGTAAATTTCAAACATAATTAAGTTTATATTTCATTTTGAAGGTTAACAAATTAGATAAACAGGCTGCCTGGGAGGATGTTTTGAAAAAAGCCCAATCCCTGCAACTGGCGTCGGCCCAAAAAACATGGACCTATGCGAGGGACAGTTTGTTTGGGCTCTGGAAGAGCCGGACATTGGTAAGTACAACAATTTATTGCCTACACATAGCAAATATTTATATTTGCCTCATTTGTTACTGTTGAAATTTCTATTAATTCTTATATTGTGCAATGCTAATAACTAACAAGCATCTTGTTGACAACAACAACACAAATCGTTATCATAGACATTGTTGTTGTGAGTTATAGGCTGTTTTTGCTTACGCGTAAAAGCACATTTAGCGCATTTAGCTCTAAATGCTACTCTAAATGTACATTTATCCATACAAAATTCGTCACCTAAATGCAACTCCATTTTTGCATTAAGAATCTAAATGCTAAAAGCAACCCTGTGATCTTCCAAAATTTCCACGATTCGAACATGGTTTAAAGAGAAAAAGTGGCAACATTGCTTTTTCGAGTATACAGTTGCTAGCTACGTTTCAGTGATCGCCGATCGAGATTTCTTTTATTTTGCATTACATATTTGGATAAAGAAAAGTTAAGCAAATTCAACATCGATTTGATGCTGATAGAAATCTGGATCAATTTGTGATCAACTCGGTTCGTTTTGTTTCCTAATTAAGTGAGAAAATTTTAATTGACAGCACCGACAAATGAATATATACACAAACAAATTTTCGGTTATGGTTAAAACAATACAAGTTTTTGTATTGAATTTTTGGTTTAAAATTTATTTTTTCCTTTTCAGTAGGGTTTTTGCACATTATCTCCTGCGTGAGAATTGATCGTAATATATACGCATCTAAATAAGAGACTGGAACACGGTTGTTTGTCAAAAGCATACGATTTCGAACTCGCGTAAATGTACATTTGCTAAATGCTATAGCATGAACGCTCTTCGAAAACATATGTTCGAAAGTGCTAAATGTTGCATTTTTAATGCAGCAAAAACGCTGCTTTAACAGTGCGCTCAACAAACAACTCTTGCTGATTAGAAGAACGGGTGTATATTTACAATATAATTATTTGCTATATGTACTGTAAAAATATACCGTAAGTATTTGAATAGGCAAATATACATTTCGCGTATGTATGTATGTACCTTGTACATACAGTGGCTTAATAAAGTTTAAATACACCTCGTTGGCATGAAATATATTGTTCTGATTATTATATTTGAAAATAAGCTAATATTTTTATTTCTTTTTATTTTTATTTTGTTAATTTGCAGAGTAAAAGGGATAACGCCAGAAAAACTGGATCCGGAGGGGGGAAGGACAGCGTTATGGATGAAGCTGACTTGGCCATTCTCGATATTCTGGAATCAGACTCAGCTGTGGTAGATGGATTGAATTTGCCAGAAAGTTATGGAAACTCAGAAAATCTAGCATCAGCTGAGTGTGATACCAGAGTGTCGATGACAGAGGAAACACCTGCCAATCCCCCTCCAAACCCAAGGAAAAGGAAGAGCTCTACCAAGCTTCCAAGTGAAACTTTGGATAGAGAGAAAAAATGTCGGCTGGAGCTCCTTGAGGTTGAGGTTTATTACAGAAAACTTCAATGCCTAAAATTGGAGAGGGAGCTCCAACTTCCACCCTCTGCCATAACCCACGAAATTGCAGCGGCAGCAACGGAAGATATTTCGCGTTCGTTGTTAATTGAGGAGTTTTGAGTTTTTTATGTATTATTATTTATATTTTCCCATTTAGTATTTGTTAATTTTTTATGTTTTTTATTTAAAAATAAAAAATAAGTGAATAAGATATTTTTACTTTCTATATTGAAAATTGGGTTACATAAAACTTGTTACTGTTAATCTCAAACCCCAAAAGAAACAACGCTTTTGCAGTGGAAAAAGATCATAGCCAAAGGACCACTTTTATTTCACTTTAATGGTTGGCATTAGGAGAAGTATTGCAGTAGAGAAGTAACCCTTTCCATTCCACTCGCATGATTTAAATTATTAAGGGCATCATTTTCTTCTTCAGCACTTTCATCTAATTCCTCGATTTCATTGTCAGTGTCTTCAAAGGGTTGCATGTTTTCACTACCCCTTTCGATGCCACTGGCAATATTGTGTAAGATGGCACAAACAATGACTATCTTTCCTGCAAACTCAGGCTCAGTCGCAAATAATTTAGGCACGGGAATCTCTCTTTAAGAATGCCAAAACTATTTTCAATTATGCGCCGTGTTTTATTGTGGCAACGATTGAAAGCCTCTTTAGCAGGGTTATCGGGATTTCGGCGTAATGGTGGTATCAACCAGTTTTTTAGCCCGTAACCACTATCACCCAAAACAACAGCATCCGGAAATGGTCTCCATCCATTGTCAAATCTTTGACTTACAGCCGAATTCCGTAACACCCTTGAGTCATGAACGCTGCCCGGCCAACTTGCATTTACACTGTAAAATGTGTAGTCTGGCCCGCATATCATCATCACATTCAATGAGTGGTTTCCATTCCGGTCCACATATCCTTCCTCGTGTAATGTAGGCGCATCAATTTTAATGATTGTGCCATCCACGCAACCACACACACAAGGGAATCCACCCATCATAAAAAACCTTTTGCATAAGAGAACGTACGTGGAACAGAAATTGCAAAGAGCGTACAAAAATTGCAAAGACTTTGCAAATTACACTTATCAACTTCAACTTATCACTTATCAAATTTTACAGTTCTGAGGAACACAAAGTTTTGCAAATTGACGAAAAATTTGCAAAGTGCAAAGTGAAAAGTTGATAAGTTGTTTTGTGGAATAGGGCCCAGGTCACAAAAATAGAAGTATGGAGGAAAAGCTTATTTCTTTCCATTTTATTAAAAAAAAACGCGAAAACGAGGCGAGGAAATTTATTCAACAAGAATTTCATTAGGAAATAAACCAAATTGCTTTAACATCACACAAATGTATTAAAAAAAATTTTTTTTTTTTGTTTTAAAACATTAAAATCGAAAGATTGTTAAAAAAATAAAACTAACAAAAAAATAAAAAAAAATCTAAATAAAAAAATAAAAAATCCTCTACGCCTGAGGAGGACTTGAACCCGGACCCTCTCGGCTCCCAGCCTAATGCTTTGACCACTCGGCCATTGCGACTCTTTGAGCGGCGCGGGCAANAAAACTAACAACAAAATAAAAAAAAAATCTAAATAAAAAAATAAAAAATCCTCTACGCCTGAGGAGGACTTGAACCCGGACCCTCTCGGCTCCCAGCCTAATGCTTTGACCACTCGGCCATTGCGACTCTTTGAGCGGCGCGGGCAAAAGGCATACATAAACACTTCACTGGTGAACTTTTTGTGACTCTCCTCCTTCTGAATACCCAAATCGTCTCAAGTCACAAAAATAGTCACTAATTGCTAATCTCAAATTTAGTGACTTGAGATAAGACTGAATTGCTGAATCCTAGGGTTATACTACGTTTATGCGACAGAATTCGTGAATTCTTCATTTCATGAATTCAAAAATGGTCCCGTTTATGCATAGTTCGCGAATTCATGAAATAAAACGATTTGAAAAAGTGGCAACGCACTGGCGGGAAACTAAACAATAGGGTAGTGATTTTTTTGCCTTCTGTTGAATTTGCAAAAGCCGTTGGTGCCAGGAAATGAACCTTATTTTGTTTCAATTGGTTTTAATACATTTTCAGTTTATTCTATTTGAATTTGTTTTATATTTGAACAATTCCATATAACTTTTCCAGTGTTTAAAATCCTGGTTATGCCATTCATGGTTATTATTCTAAAAACATCATAACCCTAGTAAACTGCTGTTTGTGAAACGTGGCGTTGCCGGACTTGCACTTCACGATTTCATCGAATGATGCCTAATTCATTGTTAACTTTCGTGTAAAACTGGATTCATGAAATGGTGTTTATGCAGCCAATTTTAACCCAGATACATGAAATGAATTCGTGAATTAGCCCACGCATAAACGTAGTATTAGTTGCATTTAGGTGACGATTTTTTATGGATAATTGTACATTTAGCGTAGCATTTAAAGCTAAATGCGCTAAATGTGCTTTTAGGCGTAAACAAAAACAGGCCATAAATGCTGTAAACCGGACAGCTATTGGAACAGACTATAAAATTAACCACCTACCCCCCGTCTCACAGACACCTTAAAATTTTAGGTCGTAAATATATTAGCGGGTGTGTATTTTACAAACGTGTTCGACCATGTACCTTTCCTAAGCATAATTTAGTACCGCGTAACTGCTCGACAAGATCAAGGTGTGCAAATTTTCCTAATTTTTATTTTGCTTTGAGAAATACATATTATTTCAGCATTTCCAAATATTGAATAATACAAAATTAACAAGAAATTCTTGACATATTCTTTTTACCCGAGCGCACTTGTGCACAAGAATAAAATAGAGAAGTCGATTAAGCCCTGTCTGTCTGTCCGTCCGTCCGTTTACACGATAACTCGAGCAAAAATTGAGATATCTCAACGAAATTTGGTATGTAGGTTTCCATTCATCTAAGGTTGGTATTGAAAATGGGCGAAATCGGACTGTAACCACGCCCAGTTCCCATATAACGGTAATTTCCAGAAATATGAAAACTGCGATTTTCTAGTAACTACTGAATATAATTCAATCAACATTGATATTTACAATAATTTTCAGACGAAAAATAGGAATATTATAAATTTTTGGAAAATGGGCGTAGCCACGCCCACTTATGGTTACATGTGTATATCTTGGTAACCGCTGCACCAATTTCTTCCAAACTTGGCACAGTTTTTGGCCTTGGTACAGCATACTAAATGGCCGGAAATTTAAAAAATCGGACAATAACCACGCTCACATCCCATACAACGGTAATTTAGAGAAATACGAAATCTTCGATAAATCAGTAAATATTAAAGCTGATTTGTTTGTTTGATGCTTGAAAAAATTCTATACCAAGAAATACGTTTATAATAAAATTTGGAAAATGGGCGTGGCACCCCCACTTATGATCACATATATGTATCTCGGTAACGGTTCTACCAATTTTTACCAAACTCAGTATTTTTATTGTGCTTGCTACATAAAAGCAAAACGTTGAAAATTATTGAAATCGGACTAAAATTACGGCCGTTTTTCATATAACGGTAAATTTCAGAAATGCTTGAAACTGCAATATTTCGAAATTTAAGGACGCTTATTTACTCAAAATTGATACACCCCGGCTTACCATTTAGCGGTCGGTTTCGGAAAGGTGAAAAAACATATATTTAATACTTGCGCCGGGTATTTATAATTCGGCTCCGCCCGAACTTAGACTTTCTTACTTGTTTATTTTTGACCTCATTTTCCAAGGGGTGTAGTTTTAAAGTTAAAACAAGATGACTGAACTTCTTAATGTCCCTAAATATCTTAAATTTGTCAAACCATGCACGCACGGGCAATATCAAGTCGACGTCTCCTAGATGGGAGGTAGGTGCTTGTGTGATAAAAATAGGGGGTAGGTGGTTAACTGCTGTCCCTAAATTGGAGCGCTAAGCGTTGCGTTATCCATTGTCAACGAGTGTCATCGCGCGCTATACCCAAATCAACGCGTCGTCAATTTTGACGTTTTCTCATGTCCCCTCGTTTTTATTCTCGTTTCCTTTTTCACTTCTTTGTCCGTTCTCTTTCTCTTCGTCTTCTGCATCCAACTTCAGCACGTAACGCCCTGTCAAAAATGAAAATTCCATTTGCTCGGCGTTAGCGCCGCGTTATTGTGGGATGCTTCATACAAATTGTATGGGCATGAGGATTTTTGACAGTTGCTTGGCGCTTGACGCGCCAATTTAGGGATGGCAGTAAGTGTTAATCGATTATCGATTCATAAGAACACAGTCATCACCAATACACACATAGTGAAACGAATACAGAAGGTTGCGCTGATTGTGATACCGCTAACTCTCTCTTCAATATTTTGACAGCATTATGACGTCCTAGCAGACTGTGTATTCCCAGCAATAACAGTGACGGTCACTTTCCTAGTGACGTGACTGTCACGCGTGCCCGCGAAGTTCGGCACATTTTGCTATCACATTCTTATAATGAATCAAAAATTCTCCCATAAGTTTTGTGTACGTGTGATTTTTCAAACCAAATAGTTGCCTGCTGGCTCATATGTGAAAAGTTTAGCTCGACTCGAAAAACAACAGATGGCGCTCCAATCTAAAATTATTACAGGTGTGTTAGTAACACCATAAAATTTGCGTTTGTGTTGGAGTTTCGGTCACGCTGGTTTTGCTGGGTTGCCTGTGTAATACACACATCCATATACAAAATATATACATACTGATAGATCTCTATCAGCTCTCTCCACCGGCAAATCTGCGTTGACGTCATATTCCCGTTACCCTCCAGACTTTCACATCAATCAGCGCAAAATGAAAATTACTTCTTTGAAATAACCGATGCCATATCGGAGATTCAATTTATTAGGCGTCTTTTAGTAGCTTTTTGCGAAAAGATCCTGTGATAAATTGAGTACCACCATGGTAAATTTCCCCATTCAATATTAGTTTGTAATTCATAAATATGGGTCACCCAGTTTTACGCTCTTACTTCATTCCTTTACCACAAGTCTCCCCGTTCTACAGGTTCTGTTAAAAAAGGTGTAGTAAGACCGAAATGTCAGGTGGAGACCGCAAGTTTTCACTGTTAAACAATATCTGTCTTGCCAAATTTTTCACCATCGCTGTCTTAACATCAGCTGTCATTTCGTAGTTTGACAACTCAGTTTTCGTTTTGCCGCGCCATCCACATTGGGTACAGATCGATCAGATTGGCTTGATGCTATTTTGAAAGTGATATGTTAAGACAGCAAGTTGTCCACATGAAAAACGGGACAAAGTTAAAACAGAAATTTGACAGATAGTAGTTGTGTTTTCGTGTTCTCCAGCAAAAATATTCAGTAACTTGCCAGTAACCAAATTTCGGAGAGTAAGCCAATATTTACTCCCAATGAGTGAAATATGCAAGAAAGTGCGAAAACCCAGAACCAGCAAGAAGTTGCTAGTTTTATGAACAGCTGATTAAATTGTTATTTTCCGATGCAGTTTTCTTAGGAAACTGGTATTTCCCATGTTATTATATATTCAAATAGGTTTATTTTGTCAACTGCAACTCTAAAAGCACCACAAACAATTATTTTGTTAATGTAAATTACATTAAGCACCATGCCATCAGCTGTTTTTCTTACTAGCAAATAGTTGGTAGTAAAAATTTGTCCAGTAAAACCTGCAAGTTCAGCTGTCATTTTCGCTCTCTCAGTTTCCCCTTTTTGCTAGTTTCTTGCAAGTTTTTGCGTACTAAAACGACATCCAGTAAAAACCAATAAAATTGGTACTGGATTTTACTGGATAGTGCGTACGTGAACAGGACACATTTAGTAGAAAATGGAGACGTAGTGTTACTTTTATTAAAATTTTGCGATTGTTCATTCCATATTTGTCATTTGCTGAAGTTAGAGGGCGAAAAAACTGCGGTGAGTAAATTTTTTATTATCTTAATGTATTTTATGAATTATTAATACTTATTAATTGTTCGTTTACAGAAATAAATGCTTCCGTTCTACCTTTTGTATTGTTTGTAAGTGGAAACATTAAATCTGCAAGCTCTTGGACAGATGACATATTGATTACGCAGTTTTAAAAAATTCTGCGAAATTTCCGCCATTTTGATTGCCGCTCGTTTGACTATCGTCTGCCTAAGACACGGTGCACATTAGAGCGGTACGATATGCGATACGATACGCGATGCGATATGAAATGCGCTCAGTGCACATTAGAGCGATGCGATACGCGATGCGACGTGCGATGCGACACACGATACCATTTGCGGTGTGATAGCTACACAAACATCTTTCAGTTAATACCATGAGTTCATCCGAAAAGAAAGTGGTGTTTCTCAAATTTTTATATACGAAGTATACAAACATCCATATCAGAAGAAAGGAGTTTAATTGCATTTAAAACGATACCAATTTTTTTAAAATCGGTTAGTATTTTTTTTTAATATTTTTTTGATAAAAAAAGGTATATTTCCTTCAAATGTGTTTTTTTTTTAATTTTTATTTAAGAAGTGTGCCAATATGCATATCGCCTTTACAATGATACAAACCTTTTAAAAATCGGCTAGTAATTTTTTTGTTAAAATTTTTTTTAAAAAGGCATTGTTCCCTTTAAATATGTTTTTTCTCGAATTTTTATGTACGAAGTATACAAATATACATATCAGAAGAAAGGGGATTTAGTCATCTTTACAACGATACCACTTAAAAATCGGATAGTAAATGTATTTTTTCTAAAATATATACGAAGTATACAAATGTGTATATCAGAAGAAAGGGGGTTTAATCACCTTTATAAAGATATAAATTTGTTAAAAATCAGTTCAAAATTGTTTGAAATATAAGGAATTTAATTTTTCGAAGATCTGAACTTTGACCCCTTATAGGACCTGTAATATAAGTGTGCACAAAAAAAGTTATATACCATTTAAATAAGAGAAAAAGGGGTACTACGTCTATATTTTTAGGTTTTTAGTTATTTACCTGCAATAATTCAATATAATTTTTTACCAAAGGTCCTATTTCGAACTTTGAGGCCCATATCTCGATTTCGGAGGCTTACTTCGAAAAACGGAGAAATCACTTGTTTACCTATCTCTTAAAAAAATTGGTTTGGTCCAATACCCAGAAAAAAAGTTGGTTTTGCCGTACATTTTAATTGTTTGAATATTTGAAACAAATAGTTAATCATTAACTTTAAAACAAACACCAAATCTTTTTTGCTGTTCAAAATCAAAAATAAATGGGTCTAAAATTATTGGTTTCTTTTAATTTCTTTTTAAAGATGTGAAAACAAAGGCAAATAAACCATGACAAAAATATTCTATTGTGTGCTTACCTGTGTCCTTGACCTCAGACGCTATATTTCTCCATGCCAAACTAGTCATGTCTGTTCTACGGTAGTTTTTTTCTGTATAGTTCCATAAGCATGGGTTTTTTTTTTATTAATTCGACTAAAAAAATTGAGGAAGATGCTTCGTCCTGTGAAACGGCTATAGTTATTGCAAAAAATCCCGCGCAATACTAATTTCACCTCGTTCAACAAACCGTGTCGCACATGCGATACGCATGCAATATTATATCGCAGCGGTGTCGCTGTCGTGCAAGTGTGCACAGTTTTCATCGCTCCCTACCAATTACCACGTACTCAGCATGTCGATGTCGCATCCATATCGTATCGCTCTAATGTGCACCGTGCCTAACTGTTGAAGTCCGCCAATAGATCTCCAACCGCCGCCACGATGGTGGGAACTGTGCCTGCTGAGGGAATAGATCTGCAACCGCCGCCACGTTGTCGGGAACTGTGCCTGATGCAGGAAATATATCTGCAACCGCCATGAAGCCACGAAGCACGACCCTTACAACCATGAGTAACCTTGCCGCCTTTATTGCTACGCCGTCACCACGCCCGCCATCAACACCACAGGTAAGTCTCTCTGATACTTTGCATATACCTACTGCCACCACCACGAAAGCACCGAGCATAGAGTTGCTGAACATTCCTACATACGATTCTGGACTACCTAATTTCGGGCAACAACAAACGTACCCAGTCCAACCTGTACCTAAGCGCCAAGTGGAATCAAATGCTACACAATAACGGTACTACCTTGAAATCAACCGCCATTCCCACTGTCGCTTCTGCTGAAGTCGTTGTTGCTAATCCAGAGTTAGTTTTTTCTGCAACAGTGTATGCCAGTGTGCCATCGCAGTCGTCACAGAACACGCTTGTCTGTATGCAAAATCAAATCGCCATCTTATAGCGCCAACTTAAAGAAACAAAAGTTGGGTTAGCCCAATCAGAATTGGAGAAAGATAGGAGTTTGATAGGCAGAATAACTTTTTTTCGGTCAATACAGTTCGGTACAGTTGCACCGATTGAAAGTGGCGCAGTGCCAACAACAATTTCAAGTCAAACACATACTGCCGCACATATGCATCAACATGGCATCCACATGTTTGTTAATGCATCGCAACAAAATATGCCTACGCAACCGGTGTATATACATCCAACAACATTTGTTTCAACAAGTTTAAATAATACATATACCAACTCGCTTTCATATATTTCGGTTGATTCCGCTATACAGCTGCAAAGAACTGCAAACGAGCAATCAAATATTTCCGGTTCAACAATTCCACACAAAACACTTATTGACCTTCCGGAGTTTTCTCGGCAACCGGAAGACTGGCCAATTTTTTATACAGCGTACGTCGAGTCGACTGCAACATATAGTTACATGAACTTAGAATAAATAATATAAAAAAACTTTTTAATATACAACGCTTTTATAAATGGACTAAAAAGTAGAAAATAATATTTGTCAGTCCCATAGAATTCGTTTTGATAACTTTTGATTTTGAAATTTTAGCAAAAGTCATTATAAACAATCTATGAAATTGAAAATGAAAAGCGTGGGGNACACACAACATTGCAAGTTGATAAAAGCGTTGTAAAATAGTCAACGGCTTTATAAGTGCCTTAGGGTTTACGCTCGGTATGTGGTAAAATCCCTGTTGATTCATCCAAATAATGTTTATGCCGCCGTTGAACATTTGCGCACACGTTTTGGTCGTCCTGAAACTCTGATCCATAGCCAGTTGAAGCAAATCCAAGAAATTCCTCCGATTTCGGAAAATAATGTAGGCAAACTTATGCAATTTGCTACAACAACAAAAAAACCTTGCTATATTTTTACAATCAATCAATGGTGAGCATCATTTGGCTAATCTAACGCTATTGGAGGTGTTGGTAGGGAAGTTGCCTATAAGCAAAAAGTTTGAATAGGCCAGACGTGCAGCAACCCTTTCACCGTATTCAAATATATAATATTTTAGTGACTGGCTGTCAGAAATTGCCGCTTTAGTTTCCGTTGTGCTAGACAATGAACAGCGAGAATATCGACGTCGACCAGTTCTTCATGTAGCTGGGATTCAACGTGATAACTCCACAAGTACCATGAAGAGCCAAGTATAGAGCTTTCGAGTACAAGCGACCTTTAGACGCCAACACGTAGCAGATCGGTGGTCTATGGGTAAACGACACCGATTTTGTTTTAGTTGCTTAAACTGTGGCCATTGTACTCTAGAATGCGACAGGCGAAAGACATGTGCAATAAACGGCTGTGGTAGGAAACACAACAAACTTTTACATGAACACCGAATTGTAAGATCAAGAGATACAGGTGGTCCCACGACAAACAGTACAACTCAGACTTGCATACCCACATATGAGGCAATTTTAAGTTGCTAAGCCAACAACAATCCCAAAAATAAATAACTTTATCGCGTTTTGCCTGTGACCCATCATGGGCCATCAAAAAGTACTTACGCATTACTGGATGAGGTATCGTCAGTGACAATGGGTGACAAAGAAGTACTGGAGGTGTTAGGCTTCAGTGGTCAACGTAAGCAGCTTGATATACAATGGTTTGGAGGTAGAGCGATCCAGGAGCACACAGCTTTAGTTGATCTTTATGTAAATGGGCGTGGGTTGAGAAAAAGGCAAAAGTTACGCAACATTCACGGAGTAACCAATCTCAATATACCTAGCCAAACCTTGTTAGAAAAAGATTTGGTAAATCTAAAGAGTAGCAATTAATTTAACCCTTTGCTGTACTAGGAGGTTACGCCAAAGCTCCTTATAAGATTAGATCACTGCCTCCTTGGGTTGCCTGCTGAAACCATGGGCATTGGAGGATACGGTCCGTATGCATCTAATACCGAGCTTGATTGGGTCATCTTTGGACCTTCCAAAAGGGCATCCAATCCAAATGCTACGTGTTTGATGGTGTGTTCGCCGAAGGACTCGGAACTTCACGATATGGTAGCTGACTATTTTTAAACGGAAAACTTTTGTGTGAAAGCTGTATCCCCGATACCAAGTGCTGAGGACATTCGTGCAAAGGAAATATTGGAACTTAATGCTGAGTTTGCCACAGCATACGAAGGAATAATTGACAGTTATCTTAGAAAGGGGTACGCCCGCTAGCTGCTTGCTGAAGAAGCCACTACGTCCCATCCGAGGAATAGGTACCTGCCACATTTTGCGGTCATCAATCCTAATAAACCGACGACACTGCGCGTCGTTTTTGGAACGTCACTCAACTCACACCTGTGAAAGCACCACCGGATTACCGCCCGCTCCCCGGAATACTATTCCATTTTCGCGAAGGCCCAGTGGCAGTATGTGGCGATAACATGGAAATGTTCCACCAAGTAATAGTTCAGCCAAATTATCGATGCGCTCAGCGATTTTTATGACATGGAGGAGATGGTACAAAGCCGCCAGATGTTTTCGAGATGGTTTCGATGACGTTTGGAGCAGCTTGTTCACCATGTGCAGCTCATTATGTGAAGACGATGAACGCCTTGAAACATCGTCAAGCAGATAATTTGCGAGCAGTGAAGGCCAT
This sequence comes from Rhagoletis zephyria, assembly GCF_001687245.7. Classification (NCBI taxonomy): domain Eukaryota; kingdom Metazoa; phylum Arthropoda; class Insecta; order Diptera; family Tephritidae; genus Rhagoletis; species Rhagoletis zephyria. The sequence continues at coordinate 5,330 of NW_016160875.1, read as the reverse complement.
ACTGGAGTATCATTACGTGGATGACTTTGCGAACAGTTTTGAGTCCGTAGCTTAAGCCATTTAAGTCACTAAGGAGGTGTGCAACATCCATAAACACGCTGGTTTTACCCTACGTCACTTCGCTTCGAATTCGCCTGATATCTCAAAGTCATTTGGATGCGATGAAGTTGCACTGAACATCCAACGAAAAGAAGGGTTTGCGCCTGAAAAGGTTTTAGGGATGTATTGGCGACCCAGCAGTGACGATTTCAACTTCGAGGTAAAATTCAACTATACTGACAAGACTGTCTTAGAGGGATCGATAAGCCCAACAAAACGAGAACTTCTTAGTATTGTTATGTCGATATTTGATCCCATAGGGTTTTTGTGCCACTTCACGATCGTGGCGAAGTTGATATTGAGCGAAGTTTGGAGTCATCGGGTCAGACCGGATAAGGATATACCAGTTAAAGTCAACTCAGAATGGGAGACGATCCGAAAGCAAATTCCGAACCTGATACCATGCCATATCCCGCGCCATTATTTCGACAATAAAACTGTAAAGCAATTGCAACTCATATATTTGTTGACGCAAGTGAAAATGCATTCGCAGCGGTAGGCTATTGGAGGGACATAATAGATTGTGGCAAGATAGGTATGTCGTTTGTGAGCGCTAAGACTAAAACTATCCATTGAAGCCTCTAATGATTCCGTGTCTTGAACTACAAGCAGTTGTTCCGGGAGTAAGGTTGAAGAAAATTATCTTTCAGGAACATTCATTAAAAATAAATGATTTTTTTTTCTATGAAGCGATTCAAGCACCATCCCACATTGGATAAGTAGCGAGCATCGCAGATACAAGCCCTTTGTCGCGCACAGGATTGCGGAGATTCTTAACGGATCTAAGCTGAGCAATTGGAGATGGGTGCCCACGGCCGACAATGCGGCTGACGAAGCTACGCTTACCAAGGGTCCAATAGACTTCTCGCCACCATCGCGCTGGTTCAGTGGGCCAACAGTTCTTAAAGGCATACGAGAGCATTGGCCTGATTTTGACTCCGCCAGGAAAGTAAAAACTGTATGTAACGATGACGAGGAGATCAAACCGAAATTTGCGTTGATGGTTGCGCGTAACATTCTAATCGACTTAAATAGTTTTTCATCGTTTACCAAGCTTAGACGTATTATCGCTTGTATCCTTAGATTGATTTCGAGATACAGAAAGCAGAAGACAAACCAGAAAACATATGGACTAAAAGGGAAATGTATGCCGTCGAGTTAAATAGCATTGCCAGTTGCGCCTGACAGTGAATTACATCAACTCTGTCCTTATGTCGATAAAGATGGAGTGCTAAGAGTCGACGGGAGAATTAATGCTGCCACTTGTCTTTCGCATTGCGTCAAACGTCCAATTATCCTGCCACCAGGTCATGAAGCTACGAAATTGAAAGTCCCTTAAAAACACAGTAAGATGTTTCATCAAAACACAGAGGTAACCATCGCCGAAACTCGCCGCACATTTTGGATCCCACGACTTCGTCAAGTTCTGCGTTTCGTCGTCACTAACTGTGTTGTGTGCAAAGTATCGAAAACAAAACCAGTTGCACCGTATAACGCCATATGTCCGACCGTTCACGTTTACTAGCCTCGATTATTTCGGGCCGATCACCGTTGCGATAGGTCGTCGAACGGAGAAGCGATGGGTTGCCATTTATTTGGAATTGGCACAGGATCTCTCGACTGATGCTTGTATACTATGTATCCACAACTTTATGTACAGACGAGGAGTACCCACACGCTTGCCTTCTGACAATGGAACAATCTTTATGGGAGCAGACAAGGAAGCTAAGAAGTTCATGGAAGTTTTTGATTGCGAGAAGATCCAGGATGAGCTGTAGTCGAAGGGAGTTGAGTGGATATTCAACTGGCCAAGTAAACCGTCAGAAGGGGGAGCCTGGGAACGAATGGTGCTATGTGTTAAACGAGCGCTGTGACACACTCTCAAAGAAAAATCTCCGCGAGAGCATAAACTGATGAGCGTGCTAATCGAGATCGAGAACGTTGTCAACTCCAGGCCACTACCCCACGTTCCAGTAGGCAGCGACCAGGAAGAACCACTGACGCCAAATCATCTTTTGGTGGGCTCGGAGAACACGGCTAACACTCCGAGTGTTGAGGATCCTATCAAGAAATTGTGCACTCTGCGTAAACAGTGGAGGTTAACACGTCAATACCGAGATCGTTTGTGGAAACTCTGGATTGCAGAATATCTGCCAACGCTGACGCGAAGAGTTAAGTGGTGTCGCCGAGAAAGAGTATTACAGGCCGGCGATTTAGTACTAATTTCTGAGGCGAGCACACTAAGAAGGGGTTGGTGCCGTGGGAGAGTGGTGCAAGTATACAGTGGGACTGATGTTTGTACTAGCGGTGGTATGTTAAGACATCCTGCATTCAAATTGGCCATCCTGGACGTGGCTGATGAATAACGATGGAATGAAGCGTTCCACGGGGTGGGGATGTGATAAATTGAGTACCACCATGGTGAATTCCCCCATTCAATCTTAGTTTGTAATTTGTAAATATAGGTCATCCAGTTTTCAACTCTTACTTCATTCCTTTACTTCTAATTGTCATTAAAATTTTGCGCTTGCTCATTCCATGTTTGTTTGCTGCGGTGAGTAAACTTTTCATTATCTTAATGTATTTTGTCAATTATTGTTTCTTATTAATTGTTCGTTTATAGAAATAAATGCTTCCGCTACCTTTTATAATGTTTGTAAATGGTCGTAAATGTTTCTAATCGCCATCGAAGGGGAAATATTAAATTTGCAAGCCCTCGGACAGATGACAGTTATAGCCCAGTTATGCATACTTGCACTGCTATATCATTTTTACGTACAAATCAAAACCCACCAGAATTCTACATGTTAAGTGCCATGCGTTGGGTAACCGCTTAAACGCAAAGCCCATTTAACAGATTCTTATGTGACAACTCTCATGCAAAGCTTAGTATGCATAACTGGGCTATTACTTTACCATAATTACTACTTAACAAGAATTTTAGCAAAAGATTGTTGATTTTGGTTAAATAAATCATTTATTTCAAAGAAATTTTTGTTTACAGCGTGGCGACGAATAACTGTTACCCCGTTTTTTTTTTGAGAAACAAAAGGGTCCTTTATAGATTTTGCGAAAAAAGTATTTTATTGTTAATTTTCCACAGATTTTACTTTAGTTGTATTAGTTAGTTTTTAAATTTTAATCCTTATCTACATTTTCCAGCAGTGTAAACTTTGAGAGGAAAGTTCATTTGGCACGCAAGTCTTTTTCAGGTGTATTTTTTCTTAGGCTTTGTATAAAAAAAGTAAAAAAAAGAAAAAAAGTGTATAAGGTTGGTCGAATGAATGGCCGTCCTAGTCTCCAGTTCCGAGTCTTTTCGATTTTTGAGTATGAGACCTTATGTTGGACAGAAGGGGGAGTACAAGGGACTCAAAAATGGAGAAAATTAGCCTATGGTTACAGAAGATATGGAATAAATTAACTGACGATTACCTGCGTGCCAAATGAACTTTCTCTCAAAGTTTACACTGCTGGAAATGTAAATAAGGTTAAAATTTAAAAACTAATTAATACAACTAAAATAAAATCTGTGGAAAATTAACAATAAAATACTTTTTTCGCAAAATCTATAAAGGACTCTTTTATTTCTCAAAAAAACATGGGTAACAGTTATTCGTCGCCACGCTGTACTTTCGAGATAAATTTAATTTGTGGAAAGTGAAGTAAATCGAAATAAAATGAAGTGACGAAGTGAAGGCTTCCAAAGTGAAGTCAAAACTTCAATTGAAGTGACAGCGCAGCACTGTTTACTACTACGTAGCACCCAAGCGACGTTAGCACTTCATTAGTATAAATATTAAGATTTTTGTATTGCAATCGATAGTTCGTTGATTGTTCTTTACTGTTCGTCCACATATTAATAATTAATTTTTCAATTTTCACTTAACGTTATTCCTGCATCTAGCTCCTCCTAGGATTATTTTGGGTTTATTATTATTGCATCGATAGATCGTCGCCAAACATTTACATGTCACAATTCCTGCATTTAGCCCCTCAGGTGAAGAATTTCCTTATTTTTGTTTGTTAACTGTGATAAATCATTTGTTCGTCGTTTGTTCATCCCTAAATTCGAGCAAAAGCCGTCAATAAATTCATCATATAATGATTTTCATCAATCATTAAACCGTAGCACGTTGTATCATTTCCGGCAATTGCAGAGGGAATTTTCGGGACTATTTTGGGATTTTTAGGATTTCCTGTATTATTGGAGCTATTTCAACGATTTCGGGGCTACTCGGGGATTTTCGTGATTACTTCAAAATTTTGAGGATTATCAGGACAATATCGGTATTTGCGGAATTATTTTAGGCCTCGATTCTCGGGACTTTTTCTGAACTATTTTCGAGAATTTTCGAGACTACTTCGAAATTTTCAGGATTTTCCGGATTCTCGGGATTATATCGGTATTTTTGAGACCATACACCGTTTTAAGGGAAATTAAAGTACCTTTCTGAAAACACCTTTTACACTGCTTTTTCTTCAAAAGTAGCCTTATTACGATACTTGTACCGTAATTTTGGTATTAAGAAAATTTATTACCATTTCGTTTGATATGCATATGACTATACCCAAATTTTCCGTTTAAATAAATTTAATATATAATTTATTTTCATAAACTTTTCAACGCTCCTCCGACTATGCCATCCACACTATTTCTGCGCAGAGGGCGTATAACATAATCCAGACAATCAAAATAAAGACAAATGAAATCACAGAAAAATCAAAAACACAATAGAAAAAACGAGAAAATTTTGCAATATATTAAAACATTAGTACGATTCATAAAACGTCGCATTGGCATTTTTGGCGAAATGGCGGTGTTGCGAACATAGTTGTATGAACGACCTATCGCAATCCGGGATCACAAATGTAAATTTTTAAAAAAATGCCGCGCGTTAGAGAAAAATAAAAGTTTTTACAAGTGTATGGCAACGTTCGTACTGTGCGGTCACTTAAACACTCGTTTGAAAGAATTTCTAAAGTTACTTTGTTTATCTAAGTGCTAAGCAGTTCTAATATGTGTAATTTATACTGGAAAAGGCTCCAATAAATTGTTGTGTTTTAGACATAAAGTGCGTGGATTAAAATTTAAAAATTAATATTCTTGTCATTCTTTGTGCATTATTGTTGTTTTGCGTGAGAGTGCATTTTCCCATCTTTCGCGATTTATCATACATNGAAAAGGCTCCAATAAATTGTTGTGTTTTAGACATAAAGTGCGTGGATTAAAA
>NW_016160874.1:48917-58251 GCF_001687245.7 Rhagoletis zephyria | reverse complement strand
AAAAAAAAAAACGTAAACCATAGTAATCGCAGTTGTCGTGTTTGTTTGTTTTAGTGTGTGTGAGTGTGTGTACAAGTCGGCGGCGTTAAATTCGAAAAGTGCATACACTTACACAACACTTACACACACATCCACCTTGCGTATAAAAGAAAAAGAAAAACAACAAAACACACTCTTATCAGGTGTTACATAAATATTTAATAAAGAAATTAATCAATTATAAAACCCATTGGTTTTTATTCCACTAAATTCATTCATTTTAATATGAACTTTTCGGATTGAGTACTCTTATTTTTTCAGGGCGCTTTCAAATTGATACGGGAGTGTTCAAGTAACGCCATGTATTTAAAGCATTCTGAAAATCGCTATCGTTAATTTTGATGTCCAAAACTCTCAAACAGGTTTATTCCGCACGTTACCGAAGATTTTGTGACCGGAATATTGTATTACCAAAAAATGTTACGACATCTTGTCACCGCGATTCTAGGTACGTTGGTAATGCAGTGAAAATATTCAGCTATGAAGATTTGTGGAAATTCTTGTATTGCATATTTCACGGGGGATGGAATGAAACCAACGGGAAATGTTATATCGGTCAAAAACAAGTTATACGTTTCCCGGCGTTTCGCTGGGTCACGTCTAGGAATCGAGATATATATATAACTATCATATAGGGGAAATTGTCACCTTTGGTGGTCTTTTTTTGACATAACTCGAGAACCACTAGTCCGATTTTGCTCAAACAAATTTAAAAAAATTAAAAATTACAATTCCTTTAATCTGTTTATATAACGTTTTTCTATATAATCAACAGTTTTGCCTGTAAAAATATATGTATGAAGAAAAAAAAAATTTTTGCCTAAAATATTAAATTTTTTTAAAACTGTTGATTATATACAGCCGGATTCTGAATAGAAACTCCCTAGGAATTTTTCCTAATTTCTCTTTCCTCCTATCATGAATAAAAATTCCCTGAGGATTTTTCCTCTTTTCCCTATTGTCCTATTTTAAACGATCTTCGAAAAAGGGAAAATGTATTTCGGGAAAAAAGTAGGTATTATGAATGTCAAAAAGGAGATAATTGATTTCGTTATTCTGGAGAATTTTCACCGGTATTTTAAAAGGGAACTGCTACAAAAATGTAAGTTAATTACAATTTAAAGGAAATTTGATATAATAAAACGTTTAAACCTTTCATTTTAGGTCCAAAACAACAAATGAGAATCAGGTAGAAATCTTAATAAGCCTAATGGAAGCTAGGTTATTTTGGTTTATTACATGAAAACGCGCGATTGAAATCAAAATATTTCAACTCACATGTGAAGTTAAAAGATTGAGCTTTAATTTAAAACACAGATTTGAGATTTCCGCGCATTAATTTATTAACAACTATAATCTGAAATACTCTTTTATGTGAAACACACTTTTATGTGTAAAATACGCAAATTAAATGGCGGCAGTTGAGCTGTCAAAATAACTGTCAAACAGCTCTTCGAAAGTTCGAATTTCCTGCTCCCCAATTTTCGGGGAAAATGCTGCTCCCTGGCAGTTTCGAATAGGAGGATTTTATTCTCGAGAAAAGTAAAATCCGCGAGAAATGAAATCCGCGGGAATATTCAGAATTGGGCTGATAGAAAAACGTTATATGAACAGATTAAAGGAATTGTAATTTTAAATTTTTTTAAAAATTTGTTTGAGCAAAATCGGACTAGTGGTTCTCGAGTTATGTCAAAAAAAAGACCACCAAAGGTGACAATTTCCCCTATATGATAGTTATATATATATCTCGATTCCTAGACGTGACCCAGCGAAACGCCGGGACACGTATAACTTGTTTTTGACCGATATAACATTTCCCGTTGGTTTCATCCCATCCCGATTTTGACTGTCGCATAGTGTTATTGAATCATGTATAACTCCTTTGGCTCATCGTTGCAGCGGTTTACTTTGACCTGCATAGATAGCGAACTAGAGTTGTAGTAAAATAAATAAAACTAGCGGAAACAGCGCACTTTGTTCCCCCTAAAACCATTCTTTTTACTTAAACCTTTTGGTCCAAGATCTTCACCAACCATTCACTTCCACGACTCCAGCGATATTAAGTATATCTGTTCTTATTCTGATGTTTCGGACGTCATTTCCATTCCATTCCATTATAGCGGCGTATGATTCTCGTTCCCGAGTTCACCGTGCATGAATTCGTGACGAATGCACTCAAAGCTGCTCATGAAATTGGGTGCTTTGCTGAGATGTTAATGGCACGGCTAATTGCCAATCTTTGTGAATTGCGACTGCGTGAGCTAATAATAGCAATCACCATTATTATATTCGAATAACAAATATTTTTTTTAATATTTAAGGCATCCACACACCTATGCGATTCTGTCGCAACGAATCCGCACCGTTTTTGATGCTACAGACGTTACCGCTTCGAAAACGCAAGTACGCATACATCTATGCGATTTTATCGCAGTTAAAACTATCAATTTATAGCCAAACAAAAAATATTTAAAAACAAAAAATTCTTAACTTTTCAATTTTGTTTTAATCACGTAAAATCCTTCTATTGACCTTTTTCGTTCTCAAAACGCGGAGTCTGCGATTTCGGCCCGACCAAAAGAAGAACTGTGAATGTTCGAATAAATCGCTGCAGCAAAGTCGCATAAGTGTGGGGGTCCTCATTTAAAACTATGGTCGGCATTGTTGTAAATTTTGTCGGAACAGATTCGCACCGACAGAATCGCATAGGTGTGTGGATACCCTTATTTATGGATGCGTTGTTTGATTGCCTTTTTACAAACTTTTGGAACAGCTATTTAAAATGTTTATGAGCCGAAAGCAGGATGAAAATGGCATAACTCTGCGGCTGTGGTTTTTTTTTCAGAAATAACTATATTTGAACATCGTGACTATTTTTAGCATGTGCGTGGGCTTCCCTCTTCAAGATTGGGCCTCCATTATTGAATTTGCCAAAATATTAAGGGAGATAGTGTGGTAACACAAAAATACCTTTGAGAAATATGTAGGTACATATGTATATAGATTAAATATCACAAATAAAATATGTTTTGGTTAGAATTCACATAATAGTTACACTCGCGTTACTCGATGTAGCATATCAGAAGCACTGCGTCGCCGAAATAGCAAATGGCATGATTAGGAGTGACACGAAGCTGCAGATAAAAAAGATGCCGCCTGCAGGGTCACGCTGCAATCTGATGCAACGTGAGCCATGTACTGATATATGGAACTGAAGAGCCAAGCGAGACGTCATTGCCGCAATAGATTTTCTGCTGAAATCCACAATAAAATCCAAATTTTTTTACTTGCTGCGTTAATTTCTAGTATCTTCGATTCTTAAACAAAGTTGCGAAGCAAATGTTGTTAACGAAGGGATACTCTGCCGAAATCGACAGTAAAATCTTCATATTGTTAACTTTAGTCGTAAAACTGTCATGCCCATTTTCGACACCTTGATTAGTATACTACATATACAGAAGGCTTGATAAAATGTTTTGCCATGTTGAGTGGCATTAGATCATCACATAGACTCTTTCTTTAAGGATCAACAGTTTTATACTTCTCCGAAAATTTGCTGAAAATTTTTAATTACGTTCAAACAACAAACTATTTGATTTTGTTTTTTTTTTCATAATACAACTTTATTTGTTATAAAGTATTAATTTCATATGCATACAAATTTATATTTTTTTTTTAAATAGGAAAACAGCAGAAAGTTTCATAAAACCTTTTTATGCAAAAATAATTCTCTAATTATTTTACCTTTTCATATATTTTTATTTCATTCATAAAGTTAGTTTTAAACAATTCTTAGTATAATTTACCTCCCGATTACAAGAAAACGTCTAATTTCAATTTTGAACAAGAAGCTGACATTAGCATTTCGCTCGTTTGCTGGAAGAATGCCATTGCTCAAAAATTAAATATGCGAGAAATCCAGCTTTAAAAATTATTAGTTAGATTTTCAGCATAATGCAATAATAAATAATGACTAATGAAATATAATAAGTTTAATATGTATTAAAATTTAGTGCAAAATTATAGTGTCATCAAATCATACTTTGGTTCCTTGTTCGCTTAAACAAAGCGGAAATGCGTGAAGTTGTAAGAAACAATAAGTGACACAATTGACATATGTACATATATACATTAGGGTGCATCAATCTCCATACAAAAAAAAAGTTTTGTTTTCCATTGCCTTATCATGAGCCTAATTTTCCCCGCACTATGAGCGGATGAAAAAAATCGGGCGAATTTGTTCTTCCATTGGAATTATAAAATCGATTATATTTTAAGACGTCGGCCAAAATATTTCGGAAAAATATTAAGATTTAACTCAGCTGGTTTGTTTTTTATGAATAAAAATAGTTTCTTAAAGATGTTTTTTGAAAAAATCCGCTCAAATGACAAAACGATTTAAGCTTAAAAAATTTACATAAAAATATTAAAAAAAAAATTGAACGGAATCGTAATAATAAGACTTTTAGTGCTGTTTTTTAACTTTTTTCAGAGATTGGTATAAGAAAAACTTGAATAACTGAACCTAAACTCTTCCGTTTTACACTTGTGAAGTATCATTGGAAAGGTATTTTCTCACCCTTTTTATTTCTTTGCTAATAAACTCATTAAAAGGATGAAAGAGAAAAGTAGGATGAACTAACATCATTAAAAGTTGAATTAAAATGTGTTGGTATTTGTAAACAAAATGGGTCACGAACGACTTTTTTGCATATAAATAAAAATGTGGGAAATACCTTTCTACTGAGATCCCATAAATATAAATCAGAATAGTTTTGGCCCAGTTATTTAAGTTTTTCGTAAGTCTAGTAAAAAAAAAACTCGATTTTTGGAGGTATTTTCCAAATCGGTCTAGCTCGCTTAAATCTTAATTTTATTTTCGAAATATTTTGGTGGACGTCTTAAAATATAATAAATTTTGTAACCCCGGCGGAAAACCCGCAATTTTATTGGAGATGTAGTCTAATGTACATATGTATACATGAGGACTCAAAAAATATTTTTTATTCTTCCCACAAACGACCGATATATATACATATATATTCAGCAGTGAGATTCTAAAAGTTACTACTTAAAAGACGTGCTTATGCCTCTTTATTAGATTATTTGTAAATTGTTGGCGTAAGATTTAGGTGATGCGAGTTTCATCAGTATTCCACAGAAAAAAGCATCGATTTTGCAATAAAAATGTACCACGACTAATGGAAGATTGAGTACATGTGCCTTAAATGGAAGCTTTGCTTCTATTAGCGACAGTTAATAAAAAAAATTTCTTCGAAATTTGTTGTATGTATGCACATTAGGGTGCATCACTCTCTATACAAAAAAAAAACTGTGTTGCTTTCCATCGGAAATATCAAATTTATTTTATTTTAAGACTTCCGCCATTATATTTCGGAAAAATATTAATATTTACGCGAGCTGAACCGATTTGAAAATACCTCCAAAACTCTCATTATTTTGAATCCGTTGATAAAATGATCAAACATTTGTATGCACACCTTTAAGCCAGGGTTGTGCACTTACTCAAATTTTTACATTACTTACACATACATTGTAAATAATTGTAAGATATTTTAAATTATTGTAAAATGTTTTAAATTATTGTAAAATACGGTAAATTATTGTCAAATATTGTAAACAATTGTAAATTATTTACATTGTTTACAATTATTTACAATAATTTACAAGTAAAGAATTTTTGTAAATAGTGTAAATATTTTACAGACACAACCCTGGCTGAAACACGTTGGTGTTCGCACCGAAGCAATATTTACCAATATTTACATTGTTTACAATAATTTACAAATACTTATAATTGTTTATAATTCTTTATAATTGTTTATAATTCTTTACTTTTCTTTCTGTAAATATTTACATTATTTACAAGTAAAGAATTGTTGTAAATAATGTAAAATTTTACAGGCACAACCCTGTTTTAATATTAAACTTGTATATCGCACACCTATGTACATATATCTAAATCAATTCATAGGACTTACATATAAATATTTTTTTCTTCACGATTATATACATTAACTAAAAAATTACTGTTATACCTGTTTTTGTATTAATTGCGTTGAATCTGTACGATCCATAAGCAGTTATATTTCCCTCGCTGAATTTTGAGTCAGCTCACTTTAGATCTAGGTGTGCGATATCACCTGAGGTGATGTTTTGGAAAAAAATATTTTTAAAAACTAATTTTATTTATAAAAAAACTCGATTTTCGGGGGTATTTTCAAATCGATCCAGCTCACGTAAAAATTTAAGCATATGAAGGTTTTATAATTCCGGTGAAGAAAAGACTTGAAAATCATTCTTTATGTGTAGAAAGTTTAAAATCTCTTTAATTGTTTTCTCTCTTGGATTCACACTCGATAGCTATGCCATTATTAACTCAACCAGTAACAAGAGTTTAGTATTCATTTGCATATAGATTCCCGTTGACTCATAAAACTAGACAATGCACTATGGTGTTCGTAATGCCGGGTTTTCTGGTTAAAATTAATTACGGCTAACTAAGTAGATGTTTTAAAAACACATGAGTTTTTGGTTGATTGGTATATGATTTCGCGCCTATTTTTTGTAAAAAGAAAATATTTGACGATCGGGGCTCACTTTTTATTAAAAAAGTTTGAATGCAGTTTTTTTAATACACGAAAGAAAGAAAAAAAATTATACTTAGTTATAAAACCCATTTACACAGTGGCAATTTTTTTAAATTAAATAATAACAAATTATACTATTTTTAATTTGAAGCCTGCTGACAAGTCTGAATTTCTTAATTTGCTTACTGAAAATTTAGAAGAAGCAACAAAAACTAAAGTTATGTTTACACATCTAACAAGTTAGTTTTGGCCAGAAAAATAGTGGTGCAATGCTGAGAAATCAAGAGGAATATAAAAATCGATAATTAGACCGTGATTGGGATTTTGCTACGCATTCCGCATTCGGTCTTTGTTCATTTACACTTTAATGCGGGGACGGCAATTAAAACATATACATACATATGTACATATGTACATATGAGCCGTTTATTTTGAAAGTGGCATAAATGACTTCATCATCCAAAGTTAAAAAGTTGTTGCCTTAGTTTATGACAGTAGAACGATTCACACATGCATTCAGTTAGAAGTAACAAACCATTTAAGCGAAAGAGGTGGAAATGTATATAAAATGAGTGACGTCATTTTAGCAATTTTTGGCAATTTTTCTTCTGTTTATTCTGCAAATTTTAACCAAAATTTCAAACTTCTTAATCAGAATCTTTCGAAAAAAATGGGTATGCAGTTTTTTAGATCATTAAGTTTTAGTATAAATAATAATAAATAGCACAGTATGCTCGAAGTTTTTTGTTTTAGAAAAAATGCGTACCACAATTTTGGCGAAACTTTGCACAATTTTCGGAATTCTTGCACCAAAGTCTGAAATCTGCATTTGTTTTTTTTGGTTTGTTAGGTAAAGAGCTACACTTTCATAAAAAAAAATAATAAACATCAAATAAACAATTCCAAATTTATATGTATATGTATGGGTCATTGTATGGCGCCTTTAAAATAAACGGCTCATATTTATATGTATACATTTAAAACATTAACACGGATTTTTTAATACTACATTATAGGACACCAAGATTATTGCTAAAAGAGCAAATTAAATTCTAAATTAGGTGGGTAGACGACTTTTAAAATTGCGCACAAGCATACAAGCGTCGTTTTTACGAGTAATGCAAATGCCCTTAGTGACAATCTTTCGGAAATAGGTATGTATTCCGTTATGTTTGCTTTTAAGTAAAATAATTGAAATCATATTCTTAAAATATACAATCTTTATTGGCATCATTACCAGAACCCTGAAAGCATTTTCTATACAAATTTTAAAAATTTCTCGGGTATCTTACAAAACTGCATAACTCTCATATGATGTGTGTAATAGAGCCTTTTGCATTGTTTATAACATTGTGTATATGTAGGATTGCTTCGTAACGAAAATACTACATATTCATTTAATATCATTTTTATTAACATGTACATTAACGTGGGCCGAAAATCCGTTTTTTAACCGACTTCCCCCCCCCCCTAACTTTCAAATTTTCCTTATATATATATATATATAAAATAGTACCCTGAAATACCAGCTTAATAGGGTCGAGCCCCCTTCCCCCCCTAAATTTCATTCTGGCTACGCCGACGGTTGGAGGTTATCAGTTCGTCGGCCGAATTCGATAATTACTTTTGCATCGGAAAGTTAGTGTCTCAGAGGTGGTCCCATACTAATCTGGTTTAGATCCGATATTTGGATCATGAAATATATACATATATATTTTTGAAGTGAAACTTCTTAATCGAGTTCGGAGATGGTTGCGTTAAATATTTAACACCAAGCCATAAACTCTGTATCGTTCGTTCGATTTTTAAAAATGAGGTGTCACATGAAAGGCCTTGTCCATCGGGTGTGCAACGTAGCTTTAGTCCCATGAAAGGAGTTTCCACATGTTAGAAAATCGAATTCAAAATGTCTCTGCCACAGAGGGTTGCGTAAAATATTTAACATCAAGTCATAAAATCTGTATCATTCGTACGATTTTCAAAAATGAGGTGTCACATGAAAGGGCTTGACCTGCAGATGTGCAGTATGGTTTTAGTCTTTTAAAGGGTTGCCATATATACAAAAATCAAATTCAAATTATTTATTAAGTTAAACGAATTATCCCAATATGGGTATCAAAAGAAATGGTTTTGAATAAGATGTATTTTCTAGCTAAATGTAGCAAGGTTGCCACCTGTTTCAAAAGTAAAATTTAGTTAAATTATACAAAAGTCTTACGCTTAAAATACTATACAGTACAGAAAGAGCTTACAGAAACACAATTAAAATAGTTTTGAGGTGCCTGAAGAGGGTGGCCACCTGTTTATAAAGTTAAACTCAAATTATTGAAGCGAATCTTATTATTACAGCTCCGTTTCCTGGGCCTACCGTTAGTTGAGCTTGACGATAATGATTAAAAGTTGACCCGAAACAGCACAACAACAACAACAACATTACAGCTCCGACATGTTTGCGATATATATTTAACGCCACGGTACAGGTAGCATATGACGGGTATAGAAAACGAAAAGCTGCGTTAAACGCCAATTGGGCGGGAAAAGACTAATGCAAAGACNCGAATCTTATTATTACAGCTCCGTTTCCTGGGCCTACCGTTAGTTGAGCTTGACGATAATGATTAAAAGTTGACCCGAAACAGCACAACAACAACAACAACATTACAGCTCCGACATGTTTGCGATAT
>NW_016160874.1:33992-48907 GCF_001687245.7 Rhagoletis zephyria | reverse complement strand
TGAAGATGAAGATGAAGATGAAGATGAAGATGAAGATGAAGATGAAGATGAAGATGAAGATGAAGATGAAGATGAAGATGAAGATGAAGATGAAGAGAAATTGTATATGTATATTAGAAAATAAGTACATGTGTATGTATATCGCACATTTCTTTCTTTCTGGAATTTCCTCTATTAAGTTTCACTTCTTCCGCGCGTAGAGACTACACGCACCGAGTTTTTTTTTTTGCTAAGAATTACTTGTTAGAATTTTGATTGGTAATAGCAAAAATATGCTCCACAAACAATCTATGTAAAGTTTAATGTGCTCACAAAATAAATATTAATATACACATTTTTCTACTAAAATTGCAAATATCTTCGGAAGTATTAGTCCTACATAACTTGATATATCGTCATTACACACGAATAAAGGCGCGCTAGTGTTTTGACGGCGAAAAAAGGCGCGTAAAAAAATTTTGCGAAAAAAGGTGCTTGTGAATAACTTCGGCGAAGTAGAAGAAGAGAGTAGTAGAAGAGTCTTTGACGCTGAAGTTTTTTTATGCATCTTTTTTCGCCGTCAACTTTTGAGCTCGCGCCTTTATTCGTGTCTAGTGACGATATGGACTTTTTTGCGGAGAATCGAAGTAAGCTAAGAAACCATTTTTTAACACTTAAACTTTGATGGACTTGGGCGCGCCTAAGATATTGACCAAAAATTGTCATATTTCGTACAGATTATTTTTAGAGCATAATGAACCATATTTTTGCTATTACCAATTAAAATTCTAAAGAAGTGGATTTTCGGTCGTCGATAATGTACATACATACTATATACGTCGGAGTTCTTAAAGTGCCCCTTCTAAACCTAAGCAACTTAATAACTAAACCACTACATATTTTGTCTGCATAAATTCACTATTCATATGAGATTTCTATATTAATTTAAATTTTAAGCCTACTTTTATTAAACAACGAATTCAAATTTGACAATGCCAATTGTTGCGTTCGAAAACACAAAAATGTGTTATAGTTATTCAGAACTTATACAAGTAGACGTTCGATAACGCCAAAAAATTATCCATCACTCGAAAATTGAGAAAGCAAAGTGACAGTTCGTTGCAAGAGAGACGCTCATATTGTGCTGGGAAAATTTTAGCAAGCAAAAATTATCCATCAGAAAACATGATTACAATTTTTGTAAACAAAGTAATTCCACTTTTTTGGACTTTGGTATTTACTATGATTTTTAACTGACTACTTTGTGATAGTGCTAACTAATTTTTACTTTCAGAAATGTTCCTAGCGTATACTGAACGTTCACTTTTCTTTTTTCTTCAATAGCGGCACCATGAGTTTGCGATCTTGTTGCGATCCCGTACGAGTCCGGGCTAGTCAGATTTTACTGGAACTCGATCTCGTACTCGGTTCTCTGACAATTGAGAGGAAACAAAGAGAGTAAATAAGGACCCCTCTGTCAGAAGTTATCAGTTTTAGTCGGAAGATGTTTGCTGGTAAATTCGGGTGAATGTGTTAAACGATCAGCTGTAGTGTGTTTGACAACCAAATTGTAAACAAAAGAGAAGTGCGCTCTGCTAAAGCATGTTGGAAAGTATTTAGATTTGAAAGTATTTTTGTTTATTCATAAACATGTGTTAGCTGAGTGTATTTACATACAAAATAAGCAAAAATGTTCAACCAAAATTTTGAGGTTATGTTGAAGCTGACAGAACTTAACATATTTTACTAGAAAGCGATCCCTTACTTTTCAGTGTTACTCTCCCGCTCTGAGCGAAATCTTTATTTTTTGACAGTGATACTAGTTTTAAAAGGCCAGCTGGTGTGTCTTCTTGCTCCAGTTTTTACAAGTGAAGGCTAATTTTCTTTTCGTTGACTTTAATTTTCCTCTCACTTTGCATATTATTTTCGCTTGCGCTCTTGATTGGATTGATAGCTGGTGATGGCTAATTTTCTGATCATCCTTGAATTGGCAAAATATCTTAAAGCTACATACATACAGATGCGTGCAACTAATTAGCAACGAAATTCAAAACGATATTGCTTGCAAATTATGTTTATTTATTTATTTTTAATAATTTTCATTTAAAATATATTTCAATCTATTTCAGAAACCACAATTACAAAAGTTGCAAAGCTTGCACAAATTGCAAAAAAATTAATCAAACTTCAAAAAATTTTCATCAAAATTTCAAAATTTTTAATTAGAATATTTAGAAAATTTTCGGGTATGCAGTTTCGGGAGTACCGTTGATTTTTTAGAATTTTTTTTGTCGAGGGTGTTGCGGATTTTTTTCCATGTAAAAAAATGTTTTGATCATGTGTTATATGGCAGAAAATGCGCAACACCCTCCACAAAACAAAAAATCTAAAAAATCAACGGTAATTTTTAGCGACTTGAAACTTGCACTTTATTATACTAAAATTGAATGGGCTACAAAACTGCATACCCGAAAATTTCGATTGGCCTATTACGAAATGGCTCAATATTTTGTGGGCCGACGAGAGAAAAATGGTACCGCTCGGCTCTGAAGGACATTGCGAATTCGTAGAAGGCCGATACAACCCGAGATAAACGGTGAAAACCGTAAAACACAACATGGCGACGCTTCCATCTAGTGTTCTCGCTCTCTCTTGACAAAATCGACTCCCTTAGCAAGGCAGTGTGCGTGGGTTCGTGTGTGTGTGTGTGCAAAGCCTTTGTAAGGGAGTTAAGGGAGTGTCAAAACTCGAATGTCAATAATAAGCAAAACTTTAATTACTGAATCATGGTCTGGGCGTACTTTTCGTACTTTAGTGAGTCAGTGAGTTGCTATTTGGGTGAACTTGAATTTCTTATTTTGAACAATAACTGTCTATTATTATTTCTCTTATTTTACATGGCTTATATTTATCAATAAATTGTAAATAATTATCATAAGCTACAAAAGTTTTTCAGCGCTGCTATTTTTATGAATAAAACTGTATGAAGTACATACTACATAGAGGCCTGCACGATTACATAAAAAGGTAACATGTTAATAACTGGCGATGCCATCGTTGGCATCATCACCTTAGTACCATTGAAACATTGCGTGTTCGAATACAAAGCGAGAGCGCAACGATTAGTATGTAAAAGCAATGCGGCACACTAGCTAGCCCAGGTTGACTAAAACTACAACAATCGGGGAAAAAAATTTCACCTTTACCAAACCCATTCTCACAAATTTTGGTCAAATCAAGAGAATGAGAGTGATAGGAAATCATATGTATTGATGCGAGCAACCGATGATGGTCCTAATAAAAATGACCGCATCGTTCGTTTTTACTTCGATTGGTGGAGTGATGTGCTCCTTAATCGAGTTTCAGTAGTCTGAATACTGGTCGTACTGCTGTTGACGATGTCGACGATATCAATTAATAATTGCGATCCCATACGAGTCTGAACTTGCCAGAATTAGCCCGGAATAGTACTGAAGATAGTGTAAATGTTGTTAGTAATCACACGATGTCTCGATGCGGAAATGTCGAGTAAATACGTCGCTTTCACATCAAGGTAATCGTCAGAAGTGTGATTTAATAAAGTACTCGTACATACTAGCATAAGCGTGGAGGCCTCTGGCACATACATATGTACGTATGTACATATTTCAAAAAGATTGAAACAGGAAAAAACAAAAAAGGCAAGCCAGAAATTCGCGTTGTAATAGACGTAACTTATATCTCTTTTGGACAACAATTCTAATATTCAATGAATGTCGTTGTACACACCGTCCACATAATTACTGAATCTGCACTGTTTGAAAATATTTATTTTTAATATTCCGTTCTCAGGCCACGGATACAATCACAACAAATTTCAAAATTTATCAACTCGACATTTGACAGGTGGGATTTTTTAAACCACAGTGTCCGAATTTTTCTAAGGCCTTGCTCGAATGAGATTTGTGACACCCAACGAAAATTTACCTGCCGAATGGCAATTCTTCATCATTTTCAGAATTTTTCTGATTTCTTGTGGAAAAAACCAGAAATATATATTACTTTGATAACAATAACGACTATAAGAATTAAAAAAATGGTGGCATTCTTCTTTGAAGTTAACCAAAATTTCTTGGACGATTCGAGTACCAACTACATATGAAATACTTTAACATTGAATATAAAAGTTAGATGCCCCTCGAGCCTATGACTCTTTTACACGTTTTAATATCTTCGTTTTTAAGTTTTTGGCATTATTTTGTA
The DNA here is from genome assembly GCF_001687245.7 of Rhagoletis zephyria. Taxonomy (NCBI): domain Eukaryota; kingdom Metazoa; phylum Arthropoda; class Insecta; order Diptera; family Tephritidae; genus Rhagoletis; species Rhagoletis zephyria. The sequence continues at coordinate 44,686 of NW_016160874.1, read as the reverse complement.
GTTTCACACATTTTACAATTACTCTGTGACGTCGATGAAGAGCGGGTTAGTTACTTGCCGTTAAGATTGGTTTAGTAATTTTATTCTCTAAATTATTAAAAATAGTAATAAATTATTATGTTTATGTAGTATATATTATTTACATACAATGGTCGTAATAATTATAGCCCTACCCCATTTTGACATATTATTATTTTTTGTTTAATTTTAATTTTTTTTTATTTTTTTATCGAAGATGTAACGGGTTTCCTCCATATAAAAATAAATCTTGTATATCCGTTCTATAGAAGCAAATGGGACAAAAAAAAAAATCAAAAAACAACCATAATTTTTGGCCATTTGAAACTTGTACTTCATTCTACTAGAATTCAATGGGCTACAAAAGTGCATACTCAGAATCATTCTAGAAAATCTAATTGAAACCCCCGAAATTTTTGGAAAGTTTGTTGATTTTTTTGTTTAATATTGCACAAAGTTTCAAACTTGGATTTACATTGGTTTTGTTAAAGAATGATAATAATAATAATAATCAAAATTAAATAACAAAGAAAAAATTTTAAAACTTGCCAAAATGTGGTGGTGCTATAATTATTACGACCACTGTACGACCTGAGCGCAAACGCAAAAGTAAAATCACGATTACATACACTTCATTCAAGTTTCGTGATAATACGCACTATGTTTGTATGCATGTATAAATAAGTGTAAATAATATTTACATTGAGAGTGATTAACGGTGCCATGGTCACGGTTACATACATTTGTTGCACACACGCACGCGTACACACATGCAAGCAATTATGATCTTAGTGGTTTCTCAAAGGTAGCAGATGCGCTTCCGAATTGAACACCCACTTATCCAAATCAATTTCTTTGCGATTGTCGCTGAACAAAAGGTAGAAATATTTAAGTGTTTCACTCAACCAAAAACTCTCCATCATATCACGCAGTCTTGTGTTAAAAACATGCTTAACATTGCCAATCGACGTATAACCATAAGCTACTTTAGTGTATTTCTCAAAAGCTTGGAAAATATTCCAACCCATATCCTGATAGGTACGATTGCCCGTCAATGCATAGAAATAATATAGACTCTCTATAAATTCGGGACGCAAAAGATTGTGAGCATCATTGGGCTTCACGTAAATGTCTTGCTCTTCATTCGCAGTCAGTGCAAAATATGATATTTCAGGCGCCAGCTGTGTAGGTTGCCGCATATATGTTTGATAGCAGGTCTCGAGGAGATCGCGCGCGAGCAACAAATGTGAAGTAGGCATTCCAAATTTGTGTCCCAAAAGCAATGTGCCAGGTAGATAGCAAGTAAGATGGTCCATCTTCGGTTTGAAGTCTTTCCCATTGATTAATTCACCAATATAGACATGCTGTTCTTTGGGCGTACGACGCAACAGCTTCGTTAATACTCCGTCAATAGCCCGTATATAGTCCGAAATAAGACTGCAATAAAAATTAATAACATTAGTATGCTTTGTATAAGCTTGTGCAATTAAAATAGAATAGGCCTTTAAGATAATTAAGGTAGGTTTTTGAGTGAAGCCGTTCTAAAACGCTTAGCAAGGAGAGACTGTAAAAATGCTTTCCTGCTTGCAATCTGGAAGCGCTTTTCCCATTTACAATTTACGCGATAGTTTAAGTTTATATTATTTATCATCACAAATGAATTTCAATATTCATTATTAAAGTTACAATAAAACGCAGTTGATATGAACCTTAAATAAATACTCTTCTGGGAGCCCTTATATGGGTAGCGTTTGGGTATAGGGATTTTGCTCCTTCAATTTGTGCCATCCCACTCCAAACAAAAAAAAACAAACAAATGCAAAATTTCCAAAAAGGTTAAACAAACAAATTAATTCTTTTTGCTGCGTGCGCCATATTTGTTTAAGTTCAATATCATTTTAATATAAATTTTTTTGATTTTGTTTTAGAGGTAAACCCCGAATATTTCAGTTATTCGCGAGAATCTTTTTCCAAATGCACAATGAACGACGACGTACCCACCAGGCTTATGGGCAGCTGCAGTAGCTCGCCTGACATAACAATCGTAAGCGCTGGTCTGATAAACAGCATAACGTGGCGACCTATGCTGACCTTAGCATCAGACCATCTGTCCATAGTCATCTCGATTGATAAACCTGCCGATAAACCTGCTTCCACAGAACACCGAACCTACATTTACTTTTCTAAAGCCGATTGGGAACGACTTCGCGGAAGTTACTGAAAACACCTTCTCTGCCTTCCCACACCAACCGACGTTCACGTAGGTGAGCGTAAGTTCCGCAGGGTTGTCACTACCGCTGTAGCCAGCTTAATCCCAGCCGGATGCATTTTCGACACCTTACGAATTTTCCTGCTGAATATGCTAGCCAATGAGCGTGACAACCTTTGTCCGACCAATCCCGGAAATCCCCGCATCATGGATCTTAATGAATGCACAAACTGCCCACACCAAGTGCAGCTCTTGTTTTCACCAGCGGTGAGGTTCAGGTAGCCATCGGGAAGGCGAAAGCTTCCAAAGCCATAGGTCCTGACGGAACTTGCGTGCTTATGCTGGGTCCTGCGGGAGTAGATTATTTAACCAAGGTCCTCAATTTGTCCATGGCGGGCATCTGAAAAAGGGGAAGGGTAGTCCCACTGCTTAAACCGAGGAAACTCGCCAACAAAGGAGAGTCTTAATGCCCGATAGCCCTCTTTTCCCCGGTAGCGAAGACACTTGAGGCCGTTTTACTCTTGCATAACACAAACCAACTGACCCCAGCGAGGTATCATCTGGGTTCCATAAACTACAAAGCACAACAGCATTTAACGCCATAAACACTCAGATTACTCGTGGACAGTCCTAATAGCGTTGAATCTGTCAAAGGCGTTTGACACCGTCAGCCGCTCCACGATACCAGACGATATTGATGCTTCCCCTCTCCCCAAGGGACTCAAACGGTGGTTGCCGAATTATATGACTGGTCCCCATGCGTCAGTCATTTTCACATTTTCAGACCCAGCAAACCGACGAAAATTAAACAGGGGGCCCACAGAGTGGTTCCCTTTCCCCGCTGCTGTTTAATTTTTCTCATATCGATGTTAATGTCGCCTTAACACCACCTTCACGACAACGTCCAGATGCTCCCCATCAGGGAGCATAACACAATGCTCTGCAAGCAGTTTCCAGTAAGGTACCATAGATGTCGGCATCCGAGCAGACAACTGCTCGACGAAAATTAAACAGGGGGCCCACAGAGTGGTTCCCTTTCCCCGCTGCTGTTTAATTTTTCTCATATCGATGTTAATGTCGCCTTAACACCACCTTCACGACAACGTCCAGATGCTCCCCATCAGGGAGCATAACACAATGCTCTGCAAGCAGTTTCCAGTAAGGTACCATAGATGTCGGCATCCGAGCAGACAACTGCTCGCAGAAGAGCCCTCGCCAAAGTAGAGGTTCATTAAGCAACCTCTGGACCCAACTGCATACCGACAGGCCTTAAATGGCATTCACAGGGAGTCGGTCTTGAGTTATATAGACTCCGACCTGCGAATACAGTTTTGGGCACACCCGACGTGACGAGACAGAACTTAGACTGCCTCGGAAGACTCGCATCGCTCCACAATATCCCAACTTCGCTCGGGCTACTGCAGCAGGCTAAACTCGCACCTGAGCAGAGTGAACGCAAATGTGTCCAATGAGTGCCGGGCATGCGTAGTGTCGCCACAAGACTTACGGTACCTCTTCGCATGCCCCCAAAAACCCCACCCAGCAAACGCTCCTGTCTCTATGGGCAGACCCGGTGTAAGTTGCACACTTCCTGGGCCTCCCCTTAGTTGAGGCTGACGACAACGTTAACGGACAAGCCGACCCGATCGGGGTTTAGCAGACCAGGGATCGATCCCTGGACATTCCTAGTGATTTTGTTCGATGCGTCGCAATGGCTTTACCGGCAGTTGAACTACTAATACCTAAAATTAGCAACAATGGTAACAGTTGAGGTAAGGTTTAACCCCTCAACTCCCCTTTGTTTGTTTATCGCTACTATTCAGAATTCTATAAACTGTCAGTTTTCACACTATTCAAAATACAATACGCCTTACTACTCTTAAGTGGCTCCTGTCTCTTACGATCTGATCTATAAAACGGCATAAAGATCCGTAATCTAATACTGTATAACATGTATATGCACTGAGGGAAATAATGTATAGTAAAAATGAATACTTTATATTTGATTATCGTTTAAAAATGTTCGAATTTAAAAAGAATATTTTCACATCTGAGTATATATCGACTGCTAAGTGGAAGATCAACCTATCCCGGCAGCCAGTTCGAAAACGCCCTATCTCAAAAAACTTTTCAAAAACCTCCTATTTCAGAATTTGGTTGAAGAACGCCCTATTTCAGAATTCGTTTCAAAAACGCCCTATCTCAGCTGCCAATTCAAAAACGCCCTATATCAGCACATTTTCAATACATTTTGAAGTGAGCTGGGGCATTTTTGAATCGAATTCTGAAATAGGGCGTTCTTCAACCAAATTCTGAGATAGAGTGTTTTTCAATAAGATTCTGAAATAGGGCGTTCTTGAGAAGTTTTTTGAGATAGGGCGTTTTCGAGCTGGCTGCCGACATATTTACACCTTCGAGGTACTCAACCTCCACCGATTCTGATGAAAAGAATGAGGAGTTTATGCAGATGTTGGCAATTTAGTTCCAAGGGGCTCTCAGACTAATATAATCGAAAAAAGTACTTACAGTCTGAATTGGTATTTGTTTAACATAATAGTCACAGAGGAACCGTTAGTCATCTCATCTATACAAACATATACATACATATGCATATTTTTTGTAAATGAAATTTGAGGTTCCTTTCTCGGTATAATTTCGAAAGCTAGTAAGAAATTTGATTTTGAGTTTTCCTATAAATTCGCTATGAATTTTGGTGGTGGACTTCAAAATCGTCATTAGCATAAATAAAGGAGTTAATATCGGTGATAACCAAAATTTAAAAGTGCATGAAAAAATGTCGAATTTCGACAACTGGGCGATACTAGTATGTATAATACGGCTTTAATTACAAATTTACTTGCTAAAATCGAGAAAATCAGAAAATTTCTAGTGCAACTCGCACAACATATACATTTTATTAAGGTGTACCTTCTTGAGCGGTCAGACGTTTATCGGTAGGTTCTGTGGAATAAAAATACAGGTACTAAACAATTGTGCCAGTTATCAAATGCGAGAAAAAAGGCTGCTCACCACTGTAACTGAATTTCGCGTATTTTATAAAAACAAAAAGGTGAATTTTCTTGTGGTAGTCGTTGGCAGGTACCTATTTTACATTTGTGGGTATGAAATACACATACTTCTTTACTTCTTCAGAATAAGAATCCCAGATTATAGGAGAATGTGCTACTTATCATTTCCGAAAAATCGTCTTGATAATGCTTTCTCGTTGAGCACAAACAATCAAAGGCAAAAAAATTCATAAGTATTTGGATCTGCGTGAAAAATGCAATACATAGTCAGTACTAGAGATGGGCGTGGGATATCGGGACCCACGGTACTGATTTCAAATTGGCCGGGAAGGACTGTAAAACACTCCCGATAAAACCAAAACCTCCGCAAATTAAGAAAATCTTCCTTAGAAACGATGTATGTAATATGCACTTTTTATGTTTCATTGGGACGAAAACGAACAGCAAAGCAACATAAAAAAATAGAAGATGACAGGATTTCAATTTCACTGCCAGAATTGTCGGCGACATATTTCCTGTTTCATATACGTTTGTAGGCAACTGTGAAAATTTTTGGAAAACGACAGTGACCAAATGGAATATTGTCGACAATCGTGCTGCCAATTGTCACTCTGACAAAATTATCGCGACAATGGCGGAAAAAACCAAATAGCTCGGTCGGAAAGCTTTCACAGGATTTTTTATATGGCAATTGCGCGCATTTCATTATTTTTCAATAATGTGAATATTTCTTAAAACTAAAATAATGCAAATGCAATTATTGTACATGATTTACATATAAATTTCATATGACTGGCGACAATTTTAAGCCCGGACAATGACAATTTGTCACTTTTTCAATGAATGGAATTTCTCATGGGGCGTTCTTCAACCAAATTCTGAGATAATGCGTTTTTCAATCAAATTCTGAAGTGGGACGTTCTTACAAAGTTTTCTGAGATGGAGCGTTGTTGAGAAAATTTCTGAGATAGGGCCTTTCGAACGGCCGCCGAGATAGGTCGATCTTCCACTCAGCCTCATGCTCCTTTACAAGTTTTTTTTCAGCACTGCGTTGTGTTTATTTAAATTGCGGAAAATGTAAAAATCAACTTTACGTCAATAAATGCTAAACTTAAAAAAATTTAGCTTAGTATTATTTAACTCTTTTTTTCTAGTGTTTTAGCTCCAAATTTGTTTTGCAGCACTGGTAATATAACTTCGTTCGCATAACGGTTATTTGTAACAGTCTAATAGAATCGAGATAAATATAGACATACATAGGTTCATAAAATAATTCGAGCAAAATTTAGATATCTCAACGAAATTTGGTACAAGGTTATCCCTTCATCCCAGGTAGGTATTGAATATGGGTGCAATCGGATGGTAACCACGCCCACCACCTATATGATGGTATTTTAGAAAAAATCCCAAAATAACGAAATTTCCGTAAGTACATACTTCATCCCAATCGCTGGAAATTGGAATTTGAAGTAGAATATTAGCATAATATAATACGGTGTTCCCACGGCACCATGAATTACTTTGTTCGCTTCCCCAATTACGATCGCGAATTATCCCATTCCCACCGGCACATTCTTAATTCGATTTGACAGTTCTCTGTCTCTGTTTTTTTCTTGGCTGCGAAATTGATGCCAAATGTAAGTTATTGCTAAAAATTTATAAGTTTCCGTATAAAAGTGCTGATGTACACATGTATGAACTTTACTTTTCATACTCAGAAAAAGTGCAAGCGATTCGTTCGTAACTCGCGTGGTAATTGGATCTGAATTACCAACAAATGAGATAATTCGCCCTCCAAATGTTGTATGGCGAATTACGTAATTCGAAGGTGGAGTGCGAATTACGAATGAGAGAGCGAACTACATAATTGTGGTGCCGTGGGAAAGCCGTATAAGACAATTATAAACTTTTGTGAAAATAGGCGTGGCACCGTCGATTTATGAAGAATTGCTGTAAGTGAGTAATCACTACATCAACCCCCACCAAACTCGGGACAGAAACCTGTTAAATTTTTTTGAAATCGGACAGTAACCAACAGGCAACTTCCATATAAGGGTAATTTACAGAAATACGGAAACTGCGTTAAATCGGCAACTAAATAAGTTAATTCACTCAGAATAGACGCTTGCATTAATATTTTAGCAATAAAGGAGAAGCTAAATTTTTGAAATCCGGAAAAAACACTCTTGCTTATAATGTGGTATTTAGAAAGGTTAAAAACGACATTTAATACGTGAGCCAGGTATATAAAGTTCGGTTTGGCGTACATTTATACTTTTTACTGGTTTAAGTTGCAATCAACTGAATTATGTAGTTAAGAAATTTAAGTAATAGGGTACTCCATACAATTAATAGCGATCATGGAAAACAATATAATAAAAGACTTCACCAAAATATTCAACACTTACAAATCATCTCTTTTTCGTCCAGTTTGTAGCCATTGTTTTAATAGGTACTCATAATAGGAGTCACCGCGCGCACCCAAGGATATTGTGGCATAATTTCTAAACGTGCCTGTATTTGCATTTATAAATATCGGTACCAGACCATTGATTTTCTCTAACGCATGGACCTTCTTATTAACTGCATGAGACACCTATTAAGAAGATAAACGTATAGAATAATATTTAACAAGTTTTAAGTTTTATTGCTTACTATTTCATAAATTGATATATTAGCAGATCGGCTGAGATCACGAAATTCCAACTGAATGGTAGTTACTTCGCTGGTCGAACTATCTGGGGACCATTTAGGCGAGTGTGCACTCATTGATGCCAGATTTACATCAGAAAATGGTATGCCAGAGGCCGAGAGAAAGCACGGCAACATGCGATTGCCTAGCTCAATCTGTTATAGAAACGATTAAGGGTGTTTGGTTGTGTATTTAAATATGTGCAATAAACTCACCGACTTCGTCAAAAACATTTTATCACCACTTAAATGGTAAGCAGACAGTAGGCCACCTAACACACGTATAGTCACTTCGAACAGATTCACATCCCGATTGATATCAAAAGTGAGGAAATTGTTGACCCACTCACGACCCTCATTAAATTCTGCGGGAATAAGTTAGACGTATTTTGTTGGAAAAAAAGCGTGTTTTAAAATCATACCATCCTCTAAACCCATTATATACATTGTGTCCAGCGAGTCTACGATGGTCAAACCCAAGCCAAACCAATCGTGCGAACCCTGTGATAATGGCTTCAAGTTGTCATGTCCCCAAGCATACTTTTTATAACCGCTCCATGAGTGCTTGAAAGCCGCAATAACAGAAGTTTGACGCTCATTTGTAGCGCCGTGGAAATGTTGCTTTTGCGGCAAGGTATAGGTGTCTAGACTGTTGACAAAATCATTAATTGCAATATTATTTGTGCCAGGCACAACTCGCGGATTTAACACAGCTGCTTCCAAAGCGACACGCTCAACATCTTCAGTGCTCGCCTTAGCATCAACGGAGGGACTTTCAATGTGATTATCGTTGATGTTGATTTCTTGTATACTTATTTTATTAGGAGCATCAACTAAAGGACCCTGTAAAGCGTTTGACTTCTGACTTTCTGGTAATACTGCTGCACTTTCGACACCATCGTCATTCTTCTGATCCAGATTGTTGGAATCGAGTGACTTTATCTGCAACATACATTTAAAAAATACATAAAATAATATAGGTACCGAATAAATTTACTTCATTAGCCTAATAGGCTCCATAGACGGTTCGTCTGACTTGCGAGTCATCTGTGCACGTGTTGACTCGTCTTTCGACCACACACAGTTGAGTCATTCAGAGAATGCATATTTATTTTCACTAACACATACAAACCGACTCGCGAGTCAGCCGCACCGTGTATGCCGCCTATAAGCGTACGTTCACACAGAAAGCGGAGCCAAGTGTTCCGAGCTGAGTGAAGTTTTCAAATCGCCGTAGCTATGTGAAAGTGTTCATTCAGCAAGCTTTTTCAAAAGCGTTTTGGAGCTGAAAGCAAGGCAGTTTTTGATTTTGAATTTTCTACTTAATTTTTCAGCTTCATGATGCTGTTGCAAACAAATCATCACAATATTCAGACAAAAACGAATTTTACAAATAATTTTTTGGATAAAATTTTGCAAATATTTTTGCGCTTTTCATTGACGGTATTTTTTGTGGTATCTTTGCAGCCAAGTCCATCGGAGAAGCTCCGCTTCATTCAGTGTGAATACCAGCAGCTTCACCTTTTCCACCTTGCTGCGCTCGGCGCCGCTCGGCTTTCAGTGTGAACGCATCCTAACATGGAAATTAATAAATTTACACGCAATGAATTATAAAAGTAGTTATTTCCGTTCCATTTTTAATTGAGAATAGTGGTGTTTATCTAACCTCTTATAATTACCTAGCGCTCAAATTTGCACGCAGCACAGTAGTACAGCCCCATACACTTTTAGGAAAAAATTAGAAGGAATCGGCGTAGAACCTATCTTTTTTGCAAGCAACATTTCTGGACATAAACCGAAAAACTGGTGTGATCGATTTATTTTAAATTATACCTCCCACATAAACCTAACCTCAAAAATGTCATTAAAAAGAGCACCGATGAATATATGAGTCCGAAATTTGGCCCATATCTTTGTATTAGTGGTAACAACATCGCAAAAAATATAGAAAAAAGATTTTTTCTTAACAGCGGTCGCCCCTCGGCAGGCAATGGCAAACATCCAAGTTTATTTCTGCCATGAAAAACAGCTTCTCATAAAAATAAAATCGCCGTTCGGAGTCGGCGTAAAACTGTAGGTCCTCCCCGTTGTGTGACAATATCAAGGTGCACGCCACAAATCGGAGAAGAAGCTCGGCCAAGCACTAACATATGTGTAAGCGCCAATCTATTATTATTATTATTATGAACTCCAAAAATATGGACGTAATCGATTTATTTTAAAGCATACCTCCCATACAAACCTAACCTCAAAAATGCCTGAAAAAAAATTGTTTTAATGATAGGCTATTATGTTTACATTATAACATAAAATTATTTAATTTCGAGTACTAAAAATATAAGTTTTTGTTATTAACTTTACAAACATAAGTATTATTACGTTATAAACTGAAATGGCGGGTGATTTACACTAATGTACCTTTTTTATTAAAAACTAGCAAATGCTGGCTTGCTTAGCGACACCTGATAAGAACTTTTGCGTTGACCAATAAAAAAAATAAGTGTTGAAATTAGGGCTGTGCGATTAATTGATTACTCAAAATTTTAATTAATCATAAAGTAAATAACTCAATTATTCGATTAATTGGAAATTATGATTACTCAAAAGTTCACTTACTCGAGTAATCAAGATTTTTGATTAACCAAAAACAAAAATATTTGAGTAATTTGCTTTATGATTAATCAACATTTCGAGTAAAATGAGTAATCAACATTTCAACTCTTTACATATGTATAAAGTAGTTAAAG
>NW_016160874.1:11998-33050 GCF_001687245.7 Rhagoletis zephyria | reverse complement strand
GATGTGTTTAAAGACTTGGGAGTGTTTTTTGATTCCAAGTTTAATTGTAATGCGCATATAAATTACACCATCTTAAACTCTCTCGCAATGCTAGCTTTTGTTAGACGACATTCTTCGCAATTTTCTGACCCGTACACACTTAAGACTTTGTTCACTGCCTTTGTACGGTCTAAACTGGAATACGCCACGTTTATCTGGAGATCGTATCACGCTATACACATCAATCGTTTGGTGAGAGTGCAAAAAATATTCCTACGCTTCGCTCTGCACACTTTACATTTTTCTGAACCGATTCCACCTTACGAGTCGCGTTGCCAATTGATTAGTTTATTAAAATTAAACAATAGATGCTCACTACTGTCCGTGTCATTTCTTCTTGACATTGTCTTGGGTAAAGTCGACTGCTCATCCCTTCTTGGGTTGATAGATCTCACCGTGCCGAGTAGAAACCTTCGTCGCTTTGATACTTTTCGTATTGGGTTAAATAAAACAGTTTACAATGCAAATGCCCCCATTGTCAGGGCTTTGACTGCGTACAACTGTTTCTCAAAATTTTTGGATCTTGACTTGTCGGAATCAAAATCAATTATCTATACAAAATTGAAAAACTATTTATTGTGCAAAAATTTAGAATAGCCTTTATTGTATTTACTCTTGGTTCTTTTAACGCTTCAAATTGTACCAAAATTTTAACTACATAGCTTGTAATTTTTCATAATGTCTGTACCATTTACAACTTTAGAAATTAAATAAGTAAATAAATATATCTAGGACATCTGTGGCGCCTTAACAATTTTGCGTTTCTTAGTATTCATACATAAAGGATGGGGCTTTATTAAGCCATCAAAAAAATAAATTTTTAGAGGGGTATCTAAATATCTTGATTTCAGCGCCATATGTGTTTTGGGTCCTTTTTTTGCAGAAGCACTTCTTATCAAAAAGTTAATACCCGTTAATACCCGTTAATCCAGGTAGTACGATAAAGACGGATTTTTTAATATCTTGACTCCAGCGCCATCTGTCGCCATAATTTTTTGCAAAAGTATATTTTATGATGCAGAGTATCTGGCGTCGTTCGTTAAAAATATAAAACAGTAAGATTTTCAGTTTACCATAAATTAAAGGAGACATAAACTATTTTTCTGATTTAATTTAAGGCCTCCTTATGAACAGTACTTTAATTTTTTGTTGCGGGGTAGAAGCATAAATACTATTCGGACATCCCACTCGTGAGCATTCGACATATAATCACATGCCAAAGCAAGTCTCAAAAAATACTGAAGACTTTTAAATTAAAATGGAAGGCCTTCAAATATTTTGGTCGTAATTTTCTTTACTAAAAATCTTGTTTTATTATTATTATTATTTAATTTTTAAATTGATTTTCTCTGAATACATGCGCGTTTTTTTTTTGCAAACTCTCATTCCTGTTTAGTTTACAACAGGTTATTACATTCAGCTGTCTGTTTGCTATGGGTCCAAGGTTAGGGTTCTCTATACATCCTCCATCTATTGGGGGTGCCACGCCCCTGGTAAACAGCTCTCTCTTTCAGTTAACCACAAACGCCACGCCCTCTTGTACAAACTCATTTGTATACATTTACCACATCTTCTCATCAAATTTCAAAGTCATGTGAGTTAGGGGTCCGAAGATATAGCAAATTTCACGATTGTAGAAAGTGCCGTGGGCCCTTATACCAACTCACTAATGTCTACATCGCTATAAGCGCCTACTTTAGTTATGTCTTCACACTAACTTCCAATTCATGCGACTTATCATTCCTAAGTTATTTCTGAATAAAATTTTACACCTGTAAGATGTTCCACGCCCCTTTTACAAACTTATTTACATATATATATGGATACTTTACTGCAAACATCTATCATAGATCTGTCTTCACACCAAATTTCAAAGTCATGTGAATTACCGTACCGAAGTTATTGCTGATTTGAAAATTCTCGCCTATGGGATGTTCTACGCCCCTTGTACAAACTCATTCATATATGCCGTACTATAAGCGCCTACCATGGGTATGTCTTCATACCACATTTCAAATTCATGTGACGTATGATTCTGAAGTTATGGCTGAAATTTTTAAGACCTATAGGATGTACCACGCCCGTTTTACAAAAGTATATCTACTTTACAAAAGCATCTACCATAGATATGTATGTCAACACACTAAATATCAAAGTCATGTGTCTTACGGTTTCGAGGTTATATGTAGCATATGGGAGGTGACACGCCCCTTGGTTGTGTACCCTATGTTATGTCCGAGGTCACTGTCTAGATACCAGTTATAGCCCCATGAACATCCATTCAGTAGTTCCGGAGATTAGTGAGTTTAAGCATACAAACAGACGAACAATTTACAGTTTTATTATAATAGATACATAGATAATACTGCCAATTTGCCAGTTGGGAGTCATCTGTGTGCGTGTTGACTCGTCTTCCAACTACACACAGTTGAGTCATTCAGAGTCATACCAGGGGTCATGTCGGTGTACCGCACGATGTATGCCGGCTATAACATAAATATGTATTAGTTACAAGGCCATGACTCCTGGAATGACTGTATGATTCAGCTGTGTGCAGTCGAAGGCGAGTCAACACGTACAAATGACTCGCGAGTCAGACGCATCGTGTATGCCGCCTATTCAAATATAAAACTTCAATATTCAAAAAAATGTATTTTTTCTGCCAGCGTTGGGCACCAATCCTAAGCTCTCTTTGTACTTAGGAGTGCTCCCGCAAAGCAACCCATCAGAATAGTAAAAAAAATCGCTTGTCAAATTTACTCGAGCGCGGATTAAGGTATGGTGGGTTATTTTATGTGTGACGATTTGAACGTGACGCGTGGGAGCAACGTTATGACATTCTCGAGCGCGGTAGATTTATCTTCATTTTTTAATCACATCCTGAATAATTGATTGGTCTAGGACAAGAACCCATTATGGAAGCTGAAGGAATTCTTAGCATCGGCGTATTAGGTAAATGATCAAAGAACGTTCTGTTAAAAATGTAGGACCATTGTTGGATCTCTTTGGGAGAGAAACGCAACAACAAAAACATGAAAGAAAAAGTTCGGAGCTTTAACGATCAATCCGGCTTAAGAATACAATTATTATACGGCATTTAAGTATTGTGCAGACACAGATTCTTTAAATTAAATGTTACTCGCATTTGCTATCTAAAGTAATTCAAGACATGTATGTATGTATGCACGTATGCCTAAACTCCAAACAACGATATATTCTAATACCTCTAAACATTTAAGAGCACTATAATATAAAGAAACTATATTCTTTTTATCAAACACGGAATCGCAACCAGAATATCGCTATTAGAAACATGATTGGTTTGCTGTACAAATAAACAAATTAATTTTACAGCCTTAAACCATCTAATTTTTTTTCTTATACTAACACCTTTGCCCCTTTTGTTTAATTAGTAAACAGCGGTATTTATTAAACAAACAGTCTTGAGCTAAAAAGACGAATTATTATCAGTCATGTAAGTACATAATAACATGTATGTATATTAATTTCAATGTGTGCTTCTCTTTATCTGTAAGCGCATATGATTGGTCGGCACCTTTACATATGTGCACACCTACTATTGGTGCTGACAAGATTTGATAAGATAAAATATCTTATGCGCCTATAACACCTGTTAGCCACACTTACCTCTTGGAATTCTGACGGGTTTTTTTTTGGTAATAACACGGGCTTCTGGTTGGTTTCCAGTAACGCATTGTCAACTATATCGTTAAGATTGTCGGCATGAGCCATGAGTATCCCGTCTTTTGATGGAGTGTCAGATGGTGACTTAATAGGAATCCAACCTGCACTAATCGATGAATCGACGCGAAGTACCTTCACCCGACGAGCATCAAAAATTCCGTAGGGTATGTGAATAATTAACATAAATATTGCCGATACTATGCATAGGCCGATAATATTTTGCTGGCATCGAGGCAGTTGATTCCATGCCTGTGAAAAGTGGTCGAATAAAATGTTTCATTTTTGAAAGTACAAATTTATTGATTCAAGTGCAATTTAAGGCAAACATACCCGTCGCAAGCTACGCCGTTTGGGCTGCTTGGCAGTTAGACTGTCTTCTTCAGTGCCACCAACACCAGCACCTGACAATGTTACTGAAATATGATCGCTCTTCTCCATACCTCAGCCACGGTGGTGTTACAAACTGCACACAAAGTTTGCTTCCGTAGCGCTAATAGCACTTTTCTGTCCCAGATAAACCTCTGCTCTCCTTTGCTTATGCACAAAATCGATTCTTAGGCCTCAATTTATAGGAACATAGCCCCAGGCATATTGGCAGCGACTAGTTAGTCTACATAAACACCTTTTATATTTGCTAATCTGACTAACTTGTCTAAAAATGTTGGGAAACTATTTAAATAGAGTTTAATTGAAAAATAGCTAAAACCGCAACGAACGTAAATAATTTATCAAACACAAACCTTTTTGCAACCAATTTCACTGACTGTGTTTTACAATTTACTTTCTGCATTTGCTTTTCTTTGCTACAGGGTTGCAAAACACTGTACTAGAAAGTACTTAATGAAAAGGGTTTAGTGTGGAATCCTACATAAATTAGTACCTTTTTTGTTTCCAATCCAGTTGTATCGATTATTTTTAATTATAACGTGTTGTCTTTTCTTATAGATTTACGTACTTTGCTTTTTATTATATTTCTCCCAATTTCAGTAGCAACTCGTCGAATAGAAAAACCGTGCTGAAAACCCAAATTGAAATCAAGCGCTGCCAGATGCGTTATAAAATTAAATTCATATTCTTTTCAGCGTTGCCGTTTTGGTCCAATTGGACCAAAATTGGTAGCTTCATTCTCCTTTGGTAGTTTGGTTGGTTTGATGAAGCTTTTGGTAGGCAAAAATGCTTTGAAAAGTCAATCAAATTGAGCATTAAAATTTATACTTTTACTTTGCGTCTACAAGCTGAAAACATTGCTTTCAATTTGCTCACACGTATAACTTTTCTTTGTTTTTTCTAAATTTTACTAAGCACTCAATTTTCTGCAAACAAAAACTGACTTCCCAAAATATGATCGATCAGCTGTTGAAATTGAACGAAAATTTGCCTATCGTCTTGAAAGAAAAAATGGTGATAGGCAATGTGCAAAGTGTGAGTGTATGCAAATCGAAACAAAATTTGGAATTTTTTTATTGAATGTCAGATTTTGTTTTTTCAAACATAAAAACTTTTTGATATGAATTGAATTGTTCTCAAAGGTATTTAAATTTTTTAAAAAGTTTTTTACGCAATACGTTAATTCTTTTATTTAAAAGCCCGAATTTGTTTTTTAACCTTAAATATTGGTATGAGTGTTTAATAAACACCATAAACAATATTATACTGTCAAATTGTGTAGTTAAAAACCCTGTAAATGCAAAAAAATATCGTTTTAATGATGAACAAAAATTTGGTAGTTTGGAAACTGGTTCGGTAGGCGTTTTGGCACCTAAAAATAAATTCAAGTGGCAACACTGATTCTTTTTGGCATGGAGAAGCTTCCCAGCGAGAACATTATCGTGTAAATATATTTAACCGAATGCTATGCTATAGATTTCATTGACAGTTTTTATGACTTTATTAAGGCCGAGTTTACAAAACTACACGAAACTATAGTATACGTGTGATATTTTATCCCTTTCTTGCTAACATACTTAAGCGTCACGTATGTGCGTAAATGCTGGTTGCAATTTCTCTTAGCAAAATGGAGTTTCGGATATTTGTCTTATTTTATTTTAAAATTTCTAACTTCCAAATCATCAAAGACAAACGATCTCCTAATTCCCCTACTTTGCAGGTTTTTGCATATAACTAGATCCGAAACTCCTTTTCCCGCAAAAACGCTGTCAAAGAGTGCATCCTTCATAACATTTCCCAATAGAACCACTGTGACAAAAACATTTATGGGCATTTATAGAGTTGTTAGGAGTGTACTCGTACCCAAAACTATTAAAAGTTTTAGAGAACTTTCACTGGTATTGCGTTCTCGTATCCAAAAAACTTGCAAAGTAGTGGAAATTGTGAGAGCAAAACGCGATAGAGAGCCGCAAATTTCTTTTTACTAGCGAAAACTTGCAAGTAAGATAATTAGCTGATCACAAACATATGTTTGTAAATAACAAAAGAAAATATGGCATATCATCATCGTACAGTTCGATAAGAGTAAATTTATTAAGCACGACGTATATATATTGACTTTGTTTTTGGTTAATTTAATATTAATATCCAGTTTGTTTACTTTAGTGCGTGCTGACTATGGCCGTGTGACATTTTTCGTTTGTACCATCATTTTATTTTAAATATACCAAAATAGATAAAAATGCAGCATGCTCATGATGCAATAATACAAGGTGGTATCGGTTGTGACCGCTCGATTTGATACTGTCTTAGCTCCGTAGAATAAGAAGAAAAATGGTAGGAAATTTATCCCCGTTTGGGGGAAAATATAGAATTTCATATTTTCTTCGAAACAAACTTTGCTTTTGTAAATAAACAAAAGAAAATATGATCTTTTTGAATTATTTATTGCAAATTTTATTATAAATGCTAGTATGCAACGAAAAAGTTATTAAGCATTAATCTCCAGTTTGTTTATTTTAGTGTGTGGTGACTATGGTTGCCGTATTTCATTTTTCGTTTGTACCATAATTGTCCTTCAAATATACCAAAATAGATAAAAATGCAGCATGCTGAAATGTTTTTTGCTGAAGCTGTCAGTTTTGGTGGCTTGATTGTTGAAATTAAAATTTTATAATTTTAAAGGTACATTTGTAGCTGTATCTATTTAATGTTTTTTAGATCACTGATGGGTGTTTGGAGGAGACTCTCTTACTTTTGAATGCGTCATCATGTGGTAAATAACACAAATAATTTAATTAAAGGTTTTTCTTATCAAACAGTATTCAATTGTATAAATTGCAAAATTGGAGAAAATGTACCAAACAGAAAGTAAATTGCCAAATGAATCACCACAGTCGCCACGTGGAAGTGATCAGCTGTTTTGAAGGTTCCAATTTTTTGCAAATTTTGCATTCTCGTACTTCTGTGGATATTTTGTGTCTTTGAGGGCAAATGCTGCTAAATTCTCAGAATTTTTGCTGCTGCATAGTTTCGTCCGCTCAATACGAGGTGTGTAATTTATGGAGAAACATCTGACTTAACGATACGTTCCGCTGACTACAAATATTTATACAACTCAACAGCTGATAGTTTAAACTCGATTTAACCCAGCCAGATTACTTTCACTAAGGGCCAGTTTTTCAGTGCCAGTTTAAACTTAGTTTAAGTAAATTGAGTTTAAATTGAACAGCTGGTTGACATTTGATTGGCTGATCTTAGTTTAAACCAGCCAGATCGGGCGTTTAAACTGTTTAAACCACGGCCGTGTACTGAAAAACTGACACTAAGTTATCCTAAAATTTAATGGCTATAAAACTGCGTAATTAAAATACCAATTAATTTGAAAAGTTGAAAATTTAAAACATGAAAATTGCAAAATTTTTGGAAATGCATCATCAAAAAATTTTTTTCGGAAACGGAAGACAAAAAAAAACATAATCATCCAGTGACACCCTGAGCATGCGTTTCCTCCGAAGCTACGTCAAAAACCTCTTTTTTTCACGCCATCTGTGGGTCATTAGTGCTAAAATTGGAAGAATACATTCACTACCAGTGTTCGGAGTGGCCTCCGATAAATAAGGTATACTCGGGGTTTTGAAAATTTTTAAATCTAGTCCTCCGCTCTGCCAGACTTCTTCTACTTCGTTTTTTTTTACCTACAAAAAAAAAACAACTCAAAACCAAGCTGAAAGTCTGGTAAAAACTTGTGTTTTTCCGCCATCTGTGGGTCATTATCGTTAAAATTGAAAACAATTTTCCCTACCAGTGTTCGGACTACCACTCCAATATGAATAGATTTACTCAGGTTTAAAAAAAAATTATAAATCGTCCCTCTCCTCCGCTTGAATTCAAATCTATTCTGTTCTTTCACTCATGTTCCACCCCTCTTGGGCCACTTTTTGAGTGTTCACACCCGAGTTTCAGTAAAATATTGAAAGTTAAGCAAAATTTCACTGATAAAAAGAAACTCTTTCATAAAAATAAAAATGAGTCAATAAAGTACCTTTTTGATACATGAATATAGAACTTGGCGGATGAAGAATTTCTCTTAAGTTGTTAAGTTTCATGGCCATCTGCCTATAATTTTTATAATTTTTTACTTATATACGGCTAACACCACCTTGTTAAATACACCTTATTTGTAAAAAAAAATTTGCCATTGTGTAGCTTTTATGCCGTGCTTTGGTTGACAAAAAATTAGGTGCGCTTGCAATACTGACGTGGAGAAAATCGATGAAAAGAAGGGCATAACGAATGCGACAAAAACAGAAGTGATTTCAGAGTACATGAAAAATAAGCAAAACTCAGCGAATCCTGTACGGTTTTGCTTTATTAAACATTCTTTAAATAAAGTCAAATTATGAACCATAACAATCAATTCATTTTTAATCAGAAGCAATTCGTTCTTAATTTAATTTTGAATTAAAATCTGGTAACGGACGTGACAGATTTTTCCCCCCTACAATATTTTTACTAGTAACACATACTAAATTTAATTTTTTATTTCACTTTTTCAGATCTTCTCTCTACCGCCTCGCGTTTTGAAATCCTTTTTTGGCCATCTGAATACGAAATTTCAAGTTATACAGCCGTTTGAATTCATTTATTTTTGCATTTTCGGTTTACCTTTTTTGGGAAATGACCATATGGGGTATTATATCTGAACGTTGGACAAATTTGGTGAAAATAAAATTATTGAACAGGAAGACTGACGCTTCATATGACCCTGACGGTCAAATGAACCCCACATGATATGAATATGTGAGCTGATTGTAGAATTTTCCGCTCTTTCTGAATTCGAGATAAAAAAGGAGGGTTACCACTTAAAAAAAAATCAACATGTTGACCTCGAGGTGACCTTGAAATTGACCCTCACGTTATTTTGTCACTCGGCATTGGAAAGTTTGTTTTATTGAATGAATTTTCAATATTTATAAAAGAGTTTCAAGTTAAAAGAAAAGTGGGCAGGAGGGGGTTACATTCAGAAAAAATACCACATATATATATACTTTTTAACAATAAAATCAAAAAATTAAATTAGAAAAAGAAAGAAACTAAATCAAAAAAGAATAAAATATTACTCAAAAGAAAATAATAGAAATACATACATACATATATATTTTTTGTTTTTTATTTTGTGTATTTATATGAAAAGTAATAAATATTTTAATACATACATGTTCCTTGAATATCTGGTGGATACTATTTTAGTTTTAAAATATGAGCATTGCCTTAAGTAAATATTATGACCATATATTTGCGTTTTCATGGGATTATTTTATACATACTTAGGTATTATTTCGGCATATTTATAAATTCTACACTGGCAAAAATAGTTATATTTTCCAATACCTTCATGTACACACAGTGGCGGGACGCGACATTTTAACAAGCTTTGCCTTTATTATTTTGTTTATTTAATGATTTTTTTATAAAAGTATGGCTCACTGTCTAACAAAAGCCATGCATATATGAAATTTTCCTATAATTATCTATAGAAAAAGTTATATTTTCCATTCGTACAAAAACCAGAATACGCCTCATCATTTCTCCAAGGTGTTTTTTTTTGTTATCCTACCTTTTCTACTTTTGTATTTAATAATGAGGTGTCATTTGAAGAGGAAGAGGTCCCTCCAGTGATTATTACTTAGATAATATTAATGGACATCTCAACTAGAGATGGGCACGGAACTAAATATTTAGTCCCGATCCCGCCCATCCTGAAATTAAATTTTTAAGTCCCGAACCCGCCCATCCCGACGTTTTTCCTAATTGTTCCGTGGATCCGTGGGTCCCGAGATCTGGCATCTTCCGATTATTTTGTTTTGCTTTGCCGTTCGTTTTCGTCCCAAAAAAAAATTTTTAAAAAAGTGCATAATTCACACATCGTTTTTAAGGAAGATTTCCCGAATTTACTGAGGTTGCGGTTTTATCGGGAGTGTCGGGAAAGGATTTTGGTCCCGTCCCGCCCGGAAAATTTCCCAGACCTTCCCGATACCGCCCATCGCGGCCAATTTAAAATCAGTACCGTCGATCTCGCGGGTCCCGATATCCCGCGCCCATCTCTAGTCTCAACTAATTAAATTTGTAATTTTTTTTAGCGCAACTTCTTAACCTTGTTCGGAGATATTTGCGTTAAATATCTAACCCCACGTCATCAGATCTGCATCAATCGTTCAATATAAAGGTATTTATAAAGTTAATGATAAAGAAGAAGTTATAAAAGTAAAGGCAAAGGGGAACATACAGATAAAATAAAGAAAAATATCAAAATATAGACGAAGATGTAGATTAAAATGGTGAAGTTAACATCTTCATAAAGATGAAGACAAAGTTGACGATGAAGTTAAGATTAAGTTGAAGACTAGGACTAATTTACTTTCTCCGAACGTAAGCAATTACACTAAAAGTATTTTGTACTGAAGCACCATTGTGACTGGAGCATTGCATTTGACAGAGCTGGGCACAACAATAAGAGAGAAAAAATAAGTAGAAAGTAAGTAGTATTGTGCTTAGTCTTAGAACCGTAAATTTATTTGTGATAGATACGTCTGAAAAAATTAGCTTGTATATTCAAAGAAAAAAACAGGCGTAAAGTTTATGTTTATCAAGCCTTCTATATATTTATGAAAAAAAAAATCAATATTTCATCATAATCATGTTACACGTGTTAAGAAAACATTAACAAAATCACCGTTAGGAATAATCTCAAGTTTCTTATATAATGTATAACGATATAACACGTATAATTTGCGGTAGTCCATAATATTAAAACAGTAAAACATTATATAACAAAACATTGGAAAATTTGGTATGATATGGTAGTTGCGGTAGAAATCAAATTCATTAGAATAATAGGAAAACAGTTCCCTAAAAAAGTAGCTTTTGCTATAACAATTAATAAGGCCCATGACCAGACTCTTGACAAAGCTGCATTAACTTAACCCTGTGTATTTACATAAACACTACACTTTCTAAAGTAAGACACTAATAGCGTTTTCTTTTCTCAAAAAAAGTTCTGCCCTTTTATATGGGAACTCTTGCTTTGCGTTGCCCTGAAACCTGAGAAAATGTTGCGTTTTTTATATGAGAATGAAACAGAAAATATACTACTCCATCACAATTTATTTATAGAACTTAATAAAGCTGAATTATTCACTTGGCCTGTAAGTCTTTAACAATTTTAAAGCAAAACACTTATTTCTGATAGGGAAAATAATTGCATTTTTACAAGATTAAATTAAAAATCGACCATGCAACTCTCACCCTCACGTTTATTTGAGGGCAGAAAAGGCAGCACTTTCGCCGGATCAGAGCGCAACCTGCTGAGAAAAGAACACTACGCCTTGTGAAAGGGCTGAGAAGAGAACATGAAAATGTGACAGCGCCAACACAAGGCAGAATAAGTACAGCCTTTTTCGAGAAAAGAAAACGCTATAAATAACACCATCTATCCCTCAACTCATGACACTCATACATATAAATTTTAGTTTTTAATAAGTTTTTATGTACCTAATAAATATAAGTTCGGATGTACTATAAATCTCATTCATGCTTAGTAGTGTTTAAGTAAAAACAGTTTTTAAGAATAATACAATTTGTTATTTAAACGAATTATTACATACTGTTATTTTTTTGTATACACAGTTTGAAAAATCTGATTTTATCTGTTATTATAAAGAGGGCCGAGATTACTGTCATTTTCAGACTGCGCAGTTTGCCGTTTGAAGTTCGTCGAAGGTTTAATAAATCTTTTACAAAGTTTGAAATTTTGCCTTATATGGTTTCTGTTAGATAGTGAGCTATACTTTTCTAAAAATATAACAAAACATAATAAACAAAAGAAAAATAGCCAAAACTGGTTATAATGTCGTGTTCCTATTTGTTTACCCGCCACCGTACATATACGGCGTTTCTAAATATTCTCAGGGTAATTCTCGTTCTGCGTTATTATTTCGGTGTGAATTTTTGACTTTTCACTTCACTTCACGATAACGCAGAATGGGAATTGACCCCCTAATCAATGTTAGGATAAATACATTCATACATAGATATTAAGGCATTTTACATAAACACAAGTAGATTATATTTCGCACACCCACTTCAAAGGTGACACAACTCAAAATTTGTCATTTGTGAAATTATGCGCTACAAAAGTTCAAAGACCGTTTATATAGCTTTCAGCAAAAGGTGGGGCAAAATTTTGTTGTAATTAAAACTATATCTAGCAAATTTATAAGTCTCTCTTGCCCATATGGCTAATAATGCTATGAAATCATTTTTTGCGTTTTCTAGCAAACGGGTAATTTTTAGTTGTGACACCTTTGAAGTGAATTTGCGATATATTGCTATGTACACATATAGTTTACATTTAATACACATTTAATACAATGTTGTATGTACACATTTTCGTTTGCAAAGTTATGCCCCTACATACTACATAGTACATACAATACGTATTAATAAAAATTTGTGAGAGCACCATTTAATATACATTATCATTTTTTCGCCTCATAGCATTGGTCGCAAACCCGTACCGGCTTCCCCGATTGCCCAAGATCCGTGAGTAGCGGCAATGTGTGCTCCGAGCATGAATTGCAAAAAATGTCACCACAACTGCGACAGTGATGTTTCCGTCGCGTCAAGCCAAATTCTTTTTTGCATGAAGTGCAATGTGTGGCTATCGAATCCGGCGCCCATATCCCAGCGCTAGCCACTTCTGATGGCGACTGTAGCGATAGGTCTGAGGAGCGTAGCTGTTGTTGTCTTCTTTCGCGGTCTTCGAGTTCAGATACCTTTAATTTGCTGACACTTAACTGTATGCCTAATTCTTCGAGTGTTGTTTGTGCCTCCGACCATTGTGTGCGCATTTTATCAAGTTCAGCACGCAGTTTAGTATGTTGCTGCGAGTCGTCGGTGAGCTCCTTAATACAAGTTTGCAGATTACTAATTTTTTCCTTCAATTTTACTTCCTTTTCTTGTAAGGAAATTCGCCATTCGCGTTCTATGCGAGATTCGGCTTCGGCACGAGCGGCGCGCTCATCACACGCAGTCACCTGAGTTGCCAAGGTTTGTGAGGTGTTTCGTAGTACTTCACCCAAATTAGTTTTATCGGCATCCCATCTGTTTGTGAATGTTGAAGAATGATATTGAATTAAGAAAAAGAAAGAAAAAAAGTTTAAGTAGTGGAGATTTAATTCTTATGTTATAATCTACTATAATGATTGTTCATTAATTATCGAAAGTGTGAAACTATGAGACCTTCATCAAAAATACACAGTCAAAACTTAAACTTTTAACTTCGTTCCTACGTACATTATTACGCACTTTATAAGGCCAAATTGAAAATCGAAGGCATCCCTTCCGTTTTCATTTATATTGCTTTCAAACCAATCCCGTTACCGTTTATGATATGTAGTTATAAAACATATTGATACCCTCGTTGTTGTGCAATTATTTTCGTTTTATAACTACATATCGAGTAAAGCCCTCTCGTCGAAACTGGCGCAGTCGGCAACTTTAGATCTACACCTGAGAAACAAACAAAACACTTTTTATATAAAGCATAACAGAGCAAGACTACCCAATACGATTTTTTTCTTGTGTGTGCATTATGGCTGAAATAAGCACTTTTTGCAGCCAAAAGTCCCATTTTCAGTTTTTGCGTTTAAAATTTTTAACAGTCGAACTGTATTATAGATACTCTAACTAGAAAAGAAATTATAAATTTGTTATGGCAAGGTAACCCTGGTCCCCTATCTGTCGACGTAAAGTGCAACGCGGACAATGGAAAAAAATACTACTGGTATGTACTAGAGATGGGCACGGGACTATATATTTGGTCACGATCCCGCCCTTAGCGAAATTCAATTTTTAGGACCCGAACCCGCCCATCCCGACGTTTTTCATAATTGTACCGTGGGTCCCGTGGGTCCCGTAATCTATCACTAGGAAAAATTCACATGCCTTTCAAATTAATTTTAAATAACAAAAAATAATAATGAAAGATCTGGCATCTTCCGATTATTTTGTTTTGCTTTGCTGTTCGTTTTCGTCCCAATAAAACATAAAAAAGTGCATATTTCACACATCGTTTTTAAGGAAGGTTTTCCAAATCTTCTGAGGTTGCGGTTTTATCGGGAGTGTCGGGAAAGTATTTTGGCCCCGTCCCGCCCGCAAAATTTCACAGACCTTTCCGATAACGCCCATCCCGGCCAATTTGAAATCAGTACCAGGGGTCCCGCGGGTCCCGATATCCCTCGCCCATCTCTAATATGCGCTATTGACTGTACCAATTGTGTTTTTGAAAAATTCACTTTCAAAGTGCATATTATGATTATACAAACTTAATCATATTGTGCTTGTTTCGTGGAGTGTGGAGACTTTTTGCCCGATCTCGTCCGATATGATATAGGTATATATACATATGATAAAAGGGCATTATATTTACTTTCATTTGGTGTATGAATTGTCTGCTGCAGCTGTGTATAAGCTTAATATTTTAAAAGGTCATCAAAGTCAAAACTGAACAAATATTCAACGTGTGGATGGATCGTAAGTCCATTTTTTTTTTAAATGTGACGTACATACTTTTACCACAGATTCGGATTCTTCGGACAAAAATACATAAATTTTGTCAGAAACGTTTCTCTGAAATGACTTCCGGTTAAAATAATGGACTTCCGGTTTGTTTAAACCACTTTCACTCGAAACCGGAAGTCGGTAATAAAAAGATAGAGCATCCCTGACTTGGTATTCATATTTTTCCATTTCCCAAAAAAAAAAATTCTTTCCTCCATTTTAGGAGGGGTGGATGGGTGGTCTGGTACACCCGATATATGGGCGGTGAGTGTGGTTGTGGGCCGATTTCGTTGATTTTCAAATCAACGGCTTTTAAGGTTCTCAGAAGCATGTGTATACGATTTTAAGTGCCTATCTGCATTTATTGATTCTTGACCGCAGAAAATGCTTATTTCAGCCGTAGTAGTGCGGAAGAAATCCACGTACGTGCGAAAAATAGTCACGTTGTTCAAATTTAGTTATTTTTTTAAAAGTGTTTTTGAAAAGCTAAAAGTAATGTACCCTGTCAACCCAGCTCCATATATTCCAAGAATAGCGGCCGCTGTAGTGTAGTGGTTAGCACTGCGCGCTACCATTCCGCAGGGTCTGAGTTCGAACCCAGTTTTCGATTAACATCAAAAAATAAAACATGAAAAAAAATTTTTATAACAGCGATCTCTCGGCAGGCAAAGGCAAACAGTTTCACATAAAAATACAATTGTCGTTCGGAATCAGCGTAAAACTGTAGGTCCCTCCCCTTTGTGTGACAACATCAAGGCGCACGCCACAAATCAGAGCAGGAACTTGGGCTGACTTTGTTGCGTAACTACCTAATAAATAAGTGTAACATGGCCAATGTTTTTCTTTTTATTTATAATTTTGGTATTGACTTGATAATGATGCTCATTTAATTTTAGCAATAAATAATAGTGATATTCACCAAAGTGACCAAGTGGCCTGGCAGTCTAGCAAACGAACAGATCAGCTCAAGCAATGACCGTTGTCAACAGTCGCAACACACAAAACTGATCTTAGAAACTGATACAAGCCCAATAAATATGGGGCTTGGTTAACAATTGGAAAATGACTGGAAATGTAGAATAGGTTAGTATTCGATTCGAGAACTACAGCCCATTGTCGAATTGAAATATTTAATGGGAGAGAGTGAAAGTTGGAAAACTAAGGTGGGTTATGAACTCGTTCTCAGTTCGATATGCATATTGTATATCGAAGGTCCTTTTCAAACGTTCGCCACAATGTTTATTGGGAGTCTACACCAGACTATGAGGGGTTTATCAAGGAGAATAGTTTTGTTAAAATTTTGTATGCGAGAACTACTATTGAACTGTGATAAATGCATTAACATTTTTGTATCTAAGATTAATGAAGTTGTAGAAACCACCTAATATGTCTTGAAATTGGCTTGTATGGTATAAAAAAAAAACAATGATTCAGAACATGGTACTTTAGATGAATTTATGCATATTTTAAGTAAATAAACAATAGGGTATTTTTGCACTAAAGTAAAATAAATATTATTTGCGATATGTACTAAATATGAATATGAGCATAATACGAAGATTTGCCGGTCAAAATTTTTAATATAGGAATATTTTTTACCTAGGCTCGAATCCTAACATCCGCTCACGGATCGAAAACCATACGAAAGAAAACTATGGGATAGAGAGTACGTTCACGTACTATAATCAGAAAAATTTGTTTTTTACATGACGAGTAATACGATATCGTATGTGCCGAGTCAAGCCCTAGTTAGAAATTTTAAGGATAGTCGAATTATATTTTTTATTCCTTCGATAAACGGTCCCAGTTTTAGCACAAACATTTGTTTATGAAGAGAGAATAGCAATGTAAAGAAAAAATGGATGACAAAGGGCTTTTGTTTAACATTAGCAGTGCCAGGGTAGCCAACTCATTTTTGAGATTAAAAAAATGTTATGCTATTTTTGTCTTTCTTTTTATTTTATTTTTAAACGTAATTCATCTTTGATAAACCAAACTTTTATAAAGTTAGTTAACAAGTAAAGAATAAAAGATATTTATGAAATATTTACATATATTCCATAATTTGAGTAATTTTTTATAAAAATATTTACATACATGCAGTGGTCGAAAAAATTTAATTCGCACCAATTATTATTATATTTTTTGTTGTTTAATTTGAGTTATTTTTTTATAAAAATATATGTTGTTCATTCTTTAACAAAAACCGTACAAATTCAAGTTTTAAACTTTGTGCAATATTTAAAAAAAATTTAACAAACTTTCGTAAAAATTTCGAGTTTTTTAATTTGACTTTCTAGAAGGATTGACAGCCAGTTTCACCAAATTATTTAAGTGACAATTACTTTAATTTTCGAATTTTTGGTTTCACCAATAAATTTTAATTTTGATTTAAGTGGCCTATGCTCTTCACTTAAATAAAAATTAAATCAGAATAACCACACTCAGAGGTGTTACACGTTTAATCACCTGCTCATTGTGTATCTCCTGCTTACTTGTATACCAGCCCTGCTTTTACAACACAGCGTGCCAAAGCTTTCAAAAGCTCTCAGTACAAACGAAAACTTTCTTTCGCTGGCCTAGTCTGTTTTACAACCACTTTTTACTCAAATAAATAGTTTATTGAAACTGAAAATTATTTAAATGAGAATTAAATACAAAATTAACTTAAAGTAAATTTCCACTTAAATAATTTGGTGAAACTGGCTGTGAGTATGTAGTTTTGTAAGCCCACTCAATTCAAGAATAATAAAGTGCAAGTTTCAAATGGCTAAAAATTTTCGTTTAAGGATTTTTTTTGTGAAGTTTTTGCAGTTTTCTTCCATATTGAAATAAATTATGTTTACTTGTTATATGAAAGCAAATGCGACAACGGAAATCAACGGAAATTTTTAGCCATTTGAAACTTTATTACACTAGAATTGAGTGAGCTGAAATTTCCCACAAAAAAACGGTCCATTCCCCGATTCCCCACGCAAACTAAAATTCCCCGCAAAACGGGGAATTTTCCACGTGTTGGCTTCCCTGACCACTGCCCAAATTTTATGAACAAAACTTGTCAAAAACCTAGAATGAAGAACAAATGAGTATGCAGATGTACTCCTGCATTCATTGCAGATGACATACTGAAACACTAGCATATTCGTTTTTCAAGTTCGAAGAAATTTCAAACCTTCTGACGCGACCTATCATTGAACTTCCAAATAGTGTAACGTGGCCAAGGGCATTCGAATGCCCATAACTCTGATACCAAAGAAATTATTAAACCCTTATTTTACAGAAATAAAGATTTGAGTATGCCTAATCATGTCACCTAAAAAAACCCAGGTGCATACATCTCGAATTCATTATTATGGTACGTGTTATACCCTTAAGTATATGTATGAACATATTTAAACTGGACAAAGAAATAAAAATCTAAAAATACTTTACGAACTGTTAAATTGGAAATTTTTGATGTTTGAATTGAACATGAAAATTTTTATTTCAACCCAACGTTTTCACATTCTATGGGCTTTATGCTTTCGATTGGTTTATGTATCCAATGGTCGAATCTAAACCAAATTAGTATGGGACCACATGTGAGATACTACCTGTTCGATGGAATAATCGAAATCGGTTGACGTGGTCTAAAGTTATGCGGTGGCATACCTAAAAAAATAAATAAAAATATTCAGACGAATTGATAACATCCTCCCTTTTGTGAAGTCGGTTAAAAAATATAATAGTTTTTGAATATTTAATTAAATTTATTCTGGCCAGGATTTTTTCAGTCAACCCACTTGCGAGATATTTACTAACCCGTTAAATTTCATTAGATTTCGTCCATTAAACAGATCGGTGAAAGTCGTGCCCTATTCGGATCATCTACTATAATTGTTTTTTTTTTTTAATTCACATCCACTCTGTGAGAAGTGGCCTAGAAAAAAGAGGTTGATTTCCAAGAGTTCAACTGAAATTATAAATTGCTTGAAATTAAATAATATTTCTCTTGTTTTATGTGTTTACAATTTTTTAGTACTATATTACATCCTTTCATCAGGACATTCTATAATTTTTATGCAAAACATCTTGAAATATTCTGTGGAGTCGGAGCACGAGGCCCCTTGAGAACTCCGGGCCCGGGAGGAAAATTCCCGGATCTCCACCCCCTCCCGTCAGGCCTGATGTTAATACATACAAATATGTATGCCAGTATAGTATAAACTGTGTTTTCAAAATATGGTACGCCTCGATGCATTCTATCGTTGCAAGTACTTTCGAGATTTCATTGCCTATTGTTGAACATAACTGTAACAAGTAATTTTTAGCAAAAAAAACCACTTAAAAAAAATATATATATATATTTCATGATCCAATGATCGGATCTAAACCAGATTAGTATGGGACCACCTTTGAGACACTACCTTTCCGATGCAAATTATCCGAAGAATTATCGAAATCGGTTGACATGGTCCAAAGTTATGCGGTAACATACATAAAAAAAAAAAATATTCCGACGAACTGATAACCTCCTCCTTTCTTGGAAGGCGGTTAAAAACCATCACTTACACGCTGCCGATGAAACACCATATATTAGAAATGAGTTCCGTATAGACGAAACGTTTTGAGCCCCCCTTCTCACTTCAAAGTTATTACAGAAAGTCGAAGGCTTTCGTTCAGTATTGCAACCAGTGAACGACTTGCCAAATGTCGATATTTACAGAGCTACCTCTATGCAGGGGGATTTTCGCAGCTAAGCCAGCCAATTCGTTGAAATCTGCTCAACTAATTAAAAAACTGTGTTAAGAGTCCCTATCCGGTTTCGAGCAACACCGGTGAAAACCTAACTAACAGCAAAACAAATATGTAAAAGAAAATGTCAAGAGTGGCGAACTGAATATGTAGACGATCATTGATCGTTTTTACAGACTAGTCCTTTTTTTAGATGTGAGGCCCTAATAAATGTTAATTTTTTGAGGATTCTTCAAAAGAGAAGGGATTAGTTGAGTAATCATGCTCACGAATAATGTGGGTGCCAATTTCATGAGCACGATATACCGATGTGGCCTTCTGCTATCAACGGATATGTGATTTGGACCAGGAAGCTGAGATTGGGTTCTTCAAGTGGCCAGCGACCCCGAACATCGATATCAAAATCGTTCTTGGCGATTTCAATGTTAAGGTAGGCAAGGAAAGGATCTCTGGCGTCACTGTCGGAAACGGTGTTCGGTAACGGACTGAGGCTGATCGACTTCGCCGGGACCTGAAACATGGTAATATGCAGTACTAGGTTCATGCAAAAAAACATCTATCAAGCTACCTACCCAAACGAGAAACAAAATCGATCATACTGTTATAGACGGATGGCACGCTTCTAGTGTTTTAGACGTACGTACACTCTGAGGGCCAAAGATTCATTCGGCCCACTTTCTTGTTGCAGCTAAGATACGGACCGCCTCTGTGCAGCAAAAAATGTGCGCTATACAATGCAAGGAAAGCACGACGTCGAAAAGCTGGAATCACAACAGACGGTCAATGCATTCGCAACTCGACTCTCACACCTGCTCTTCAACAAACCGACGTATGTATGCGAGCAATTACGCGGCTGAAGAACAACAAAGCCGCTGGAGCTGACTGCCTGCCTGCTGAGCTATTCAAGTACGGTAGCGAGGAGCTGATAAGGAGCACGCATCAACTCTTATGCAGAATATGGTCATTAGAATGCATGCCGACGACTGCAATCAAAGTGTGCTCTTACCAATTCACAAGAAAGGCATCCCGGCATTCGCGCCAACTACCACGGGATCAGCCTTCTTAGCATACATAGGTTACAAGATCTGTCGAGTCATTAATCTAATTTGGCCGTAACAGTGTGGCTTTAGTTCTGTCAAATCCACTATAGACCAGATATTCACAATACGCCAAATCTTGCAAAGGCCCTCACCATCTACTTGTAGACTTCAAAAGTCGCTTTCGGTAGCACTAAAAGGAGTTGCCTAACGCCGCGATGTCCGAGTTTGGTACCCCCGCGAAATTAGACTCCGTCAGAATTTGGCAATACCTCTCCGAGCTGTTTGCCAACAAACGCGTTTGCGACAGGGCGACTCCTCAGCGCATTCGCGCCTTGCCACCCACGTCACTATTGACAGTTGTAAATTTGAGAAAGTAGTGAATTTTGGTTTATTGGGAACCAGAATTAACACCGATAATAATGTCAGCATCAAAATCCAACGCAGAATCACTCTTGCGAACAAGCATCACTTTGGAATGAGTAGGCAATTCAGGAGTAAAGTCCCCTCTTGACGTACGAAAACCA
>NW_016160874.1:4469-9776 GCF_001687245.7 Rhagoletis zephyria | reverse complement strand
AAAAATAAATAAAAATATTCAGACGAATTGATAACATCCTCCCTTTTGTGAAGTCGGTTAAAAAATATAATAGTTTTTGAATATTTAATTAAATTTATTCTGGCCAGGATTTTTTCAGTCAACCCACTTGCGAGATATTTACTAACCCGTTAAATTTCATTAGATTTCGTCCATTAAACAGATCGGTGAAAGTCGTGCCCTATTCGGATCATCTACTATAATTGTTTTTTTTTTTTAATTCACATCCACTCTGTGAGAAGTGGCCTAGAAAAAAGAGGTTGATTTCCAAGAGTTCAACTGAAATTATAAATTGCTTGAAATTAAATAATATTTCTCTTGTTTTATGTGTTTACAATTTTTTAGTACTATATTACATCCTTTCATCAGGACATTCTATAATTTTTATGCAAAACATCTTGAAATATTCTGTGGAGTCGGAGCACGAGGCCCCTTGAGAACTCCGGGCCCGGGAGGAAAATTCCCGGATCTCCACCCCCTCCCGTCAGGCCTGATGTTAATACATACAAATATGTATGCCAGTATAGTATAAACTGTGTTTTCAAAATATGGTACGCCTCGATGCATTCTATCGTTGCAAGTACTTTCGAGATTTCATTGCCTATTGTTGAACATAACTGTAACAAGTAATTTTTAGCAAAAAAAACCACTTAAAAAAAATATATATATATATTTCATGATCCAATGATCGGATCTAAACCAGATTAGTATGGGACCACCTTTGAGACACTACCTTTCCGATGCAAATTATCCGAAGAATTATCGAAATCGGTTGACATGGTCCAAAGTTATGCGGTAACATACATAAAAAAAAAAAATATTCCGACGAACTGATAACCTCCTCCTTTCTTGGAAGGCGGTTAAAAACCATCACTTACACGCTGCCGATGAAACACCATATATTAGAAATGAGTTCCGTATAGACGAAACGTTTTGAGCCCCCCTTCTCACTTCAAAGTTATTACAGAAAGTCGAAGGCTTTCGTTCAGTATTGCAACCAGTGAACGACTTGCCAAATGTCGATATTTACAGAGCTACCTCTATGCAGGGGGATTTTCGCAGCTAAGCCAGCCAATTCGTTGAAATCTGCTCAACTAATTAAAAAACTGTGTTAAGAGTCCCTATCCGGTTTCGAGCAACACCGGTGAAAACCTAACTAACAGCAAAACAAATATGTAAAAGAAAATGTCAAGAGTGGCGAACTGAATATGTAGACGATCATTGATCGTTTTTACAGACTAGTCCTTTTTTTAGATGTGAGGCCCTAATAAATGTTAATTTTTTGAGGATTCTTCAAAAGAGAAGGGATTAGTTGAGTAATCATGCTCACGAATAATGTGGGTGCCAATTTCATGAGCACGATATACCGATGTGGCCTTCTGCTATCAACGGATATGTGATTTGGACCAGGAAGCTGAGATTGGGTTCTTCAAGTGGCCAGCGACCCCGAACATCGATATCAAAATCGTTCTTGGCGATTTCAATGTTAAGGTAGGCAAGGAAAGGATCTCTGGCGTCACTGTCGGAAACGGTGTTCGGTAACGGACTGAGGCTGATCGACTTCGCCGGGACCTGAAACATGGTAATATGCAGTACTAGGTTCATGCAAAAAAACATCTATCAAGCTACCTACCCAAACGAGAAACAAAATCGATCATACTGTTATAGACGGATGGCACGCTTCTAGTGTTTTAGACGTACGTACACTCTGAGGGCCAAAGATTCATTCGGCCCACTTTCTTGTTGCAGCTAAGATACGGACCGCCTCTGTGCAGCAAAAAATGTGCGCTATACAATGCAAGGAAAGCACGACGTCGAAAAGCTGGAATCACAACAGACGGTCAATGCATTCGCAACTCGACTCTCACACCTGCTCTTCAACAAACCGACGTATGTATGCGAGCAATTACGCGGCTGAAGAACAACAAAGCCGCTGGAGCTGACTGCCTGCCTGCTGAGCTATTCAAGTACGGTAGCGAGGAGCTGATAAGGAGCACGCATCAACTCTTATGCAGAATATGGTCATTAGAATGCATGCCGACGACTGCAATCAAAGTGTGCTCTTACCAATTCACAAGAAAGGCATCCCGGCATTCGCGCCAACTACCACGGGATCAGCCTTCTTAGCATACATAGGTTACAAGATCTGTCGAGTCATTAATCTAATTTGGCCGTAACAGTGTGGCTTTAGTTCTGTCAAATCCACTATAGACCAGATATTCACAATACGCCAAATCTTGCAAAGGCCCTCACCATCTACTTGTAGACTTCAAAAGTCGCTTTCGGTAGCACTAAAAGGAGTTGCCTAACGCCGCGATGTCCGAGTTTGGTACCCCCGCGAAATTAGACTCCGTCAGAATTTGGCAATACCTCTCCGAGCTGTTTGCCAACAAACGCGTTTGCGACAGGGCGACTCCTCAGCGCATTCGCGCCTTGCCACCCACGTCACTATTGACAGTTGTAAATTTGAGAAAGTAGTGAATTTTGGTTTATTGGGAACCAGAATTAACACCGATAATAATGTCAGCATCAANTTCATTCAAAATGTTGTAAATTTGTTTGTAAGATAGCTTTTTTATTGAAAACTTTTATGTATGTACGAATTCCGCAGCTCTTCGCCAAACATTGTAGCAGAGTCCAATTCAAATACCATGCCTGCTTTTTTGTTAGATATGTATAACTACCGGCCAAAGTATGTATTTAAAAGTATATAAAGCAGTTTCTTATTTTTTACCACCTTTCCTTGAAATCGAAATTTGAGACCCCGGTGGAATACCAATTTAATCAAGCTTTCTATTCTAACTTATAGCTTTTGTATTTTTTTTTAACGGTGCTGACTATAAAAAAATACTAAAAGTTATCAATCAGTGGACAATGAAATAAATTAAGTGCGACTGTTACGGGTACCCATCTTTACCTCGTAAATTTCTGGCATCCTAAATAAACTGTCAAAATGGAAAAGTTGTTTACAAAAAAATCTAAGCTATCGCCGCAAATTCAGTGCGTTAAAAAGTGGTAAAATTTTAAACGAAGGATAAACCCAAAATAAAAAATGCTTAAATCTAACTTACCATAATTTTTATCGAAAATATTCCGCATTTGTAAATCAACTGTGAGCCGCTGTGGCAGAGTGGTTAGAGGTGCGTACTACCACTCACCAGTACCTAGGTTCGATCCCTGGTCCAGGCAGCATCTAAATTATAACAAGTTTTGTCTAACATACATGGCCATAGTTTGACTAGGGTTTTGAAATGGCTGTAATTAAACTAGTAAGCTTTTAAAATGGAATGATAGCACTGCCGGACGATGGTTTCAGAACTTTAAAAAAGGAACAAACATCTGAATAAACTTTTCGACGACTAAAGTAAATATGTACATTAGGATGGTCCACAAATTTATGTAAAAAAGTAAAGTCGGAATTTTTATGCTCTCACCCCCCAAGATCCTTCTATACCGAAAAAAATAGACTCTTATTTTTTTATTTTGAAATTAAAAAAAAATTTAGAGGTCGCTCAAAGCGCTTAAAGTTTTCCATGTAATTTATACGGGGTAAAACACTTTTTGTAGAAATGGTATAGAATTCTTGGAAATCTATATTTTTCGACCGGTAAACTCTGTTTCTCTTCAGGAGATTCCCAATAATAATACCCAATTAATTTTTTTAACCATTTTTTTATAGTAACTATATTTTATAAGACCCCTACAAAATGCCAGAAAATGCTATGGGGGGATAAAGAAAAAATCTTTAGTATTAAAAAATTGCTAAATAAACAACTGGATATTGTTATTGGAAGTTTCCTGGAAAGAACCAGAGTTTTCCGATCGAAAAATATGGATTTTCAAGAATTCCATACACTTTCCACGAAAAGTTGTTTTGGAAAACTTTGAGCGCTTTGAGCGTCCGCTAAATATTTATTTTTTGATTTCAAAATAAAAAAATAAGAAAAAAAATAGAGGTATACGTCACTAAATAAGTCTTTAGAATTCGCCATACCAATTTTTTTTTAGTCGATGTGACTTTTGCATCGTAAAATTTGATATTTTTTTAGCACTAACGTGCTCAGAACGCTTTAAAGTACGTGCGCTCTTGGTTTTGTGTACAGTTACATACTTCAAAGGTTTTCGGTGTTAGTATAACCGCTGATGCGAACTGCTTTGGTGCACAAATGTCAAACTTTCATACTTCTCTTAAGTGCGTGAGTGAGAAATCAAGAGTGTTTGAACTTTTTCCCCTCTTCTTACTTGAGAAAAGAATAGGTGAAATTTGTCAGTTGTGTACGAAAAGCAAAAAACAAAATAAATGTAAGATTTTGTTGTTGTAGTACTGCTCCTGCCTTATATGAACGCGTCTTGGACGATTGTTTACAAATTTCGCCGTGGATTAACACAACAACAGTGCATCGATGAACTTATTTCTGGCTGATGAAACACCATCAGGGCCAGTGTTTGTAATTAGTAAAATGCAAGGCGAATTCATACAAGGTGGTAGCAAGGTGTTACAAAATAATTCGCGCCAAAATTTACATACATTTTATTTCCATTTTTGCTGGGTACGCTATCAAATCAGTAAGAGCAAAAATAATATATATGTAAAGCGAAAAAATCAGCTGATCTAACAACACACCGTTGTATGAATTCGCCTTGGTAAAATGCATGCAAACATGGTCGAATTTTGCTTCTCAATAATAAAAAACCAACAAGAGTTGTTCGAACAAGAAGCACTTCGAAACAAATGGTCGCTTGATTCTTCCCAATAGGGGGGCATGTGGCTAAGTTGGCACTTGAGAAGCATGGAACAGTTGATTCTGAGTGGTACACAACCATTTCTTTAGCAACAGCCTTGGACGAATGGAGGAAAACAACGAAAAACTACATTTTTTTTATCCTTCCCGTACATCAAGGATAGTAGATCGCGGTTTTCTTCCCCAGGAGAAATGGTTAACGCGTTCAAAATCTATGTTTTTGAGGTATTGACTGCGCAAAAATGTTTCACCGATTGGTTTGAGCGTAAGCAAAACAGTATAAATCAAGCTGCAGAATATCTTGAAAACCAATAATACCCTACTTACCGATAAGAAACTTTTTTTCTTAGGTATTCCCAGAACTTTTTAGTGACCCTCGTATACATTTATGGTATCAATTGAATCCTAAATTCAACCATTTACCAACGGTTTCCCACAAAGCAGCAAACAGGTTTGATAAAACGCGTGGATCGGAATATTTTCGGATACTACTCCGATTGGCTTTCACAAATTTGGGTGCTAATTAGTTAATGCATACATATGCGAT
>NW_016160874.1:0-3466 GCF_001687245.7 Rhagoletis zephyria | reverse complement strand
GGGTCATGTGGCTAAGTTGGCACTTGAGAAGCATGGAACAGTTGATTCTGAGTGGTACACAACCATTTCCTTTAGCAACAGCTTTGGACGAATGGAGGAAAACAACGAAAAACTACAATTTTTTTATTCTTCCCGTACATCAAGGATAGTAGATCGCGGTTTTCTTCCCCAGGAGAAATGGTTAACGCGTTCAAAATCTATGTTTTTGAGGTATTGACTGCGCAAAAATGTTTCACCGATTGGTTTGAGCGTAAGCAAAACAGTATAAATCAAGCTGCAGAATATCTTGAAAACCAATAATACCCTACTTACCGATAAGAAACTTTTTTTCTTAGGTATTCCCAGAACTTTTTAGTGACCCTCGTATACATTTATGGTATCAATTGAATCCTAAATTCAACCATTTACCAACGGTTTCCCACAAAGCAGCAAACAGGTTTGATAAAACGCGTGGATCGGAATATTTTCGGATACTACTCCGATTGGCTTTCACAAATTTGGGTGCTAATTAGTTAATGCATACATATGCGATGTCTCCTGAACTTTGAATTTTATTCTTAGGCGCTTTTTACAGTGGAGAGTTTACCTACATTCGGCAATTAATTGCGTTTTCTTTTCTACAAAAAATTTTGCCTTTTCATTGCCCTCTCCTTAGTATTTGTGCGTAGGGGCACTGAGAAGGCAACAATTTACGGTAACGAATCTTAGTCAACTCTCCTCTGCACAAACGGGTGTTATTCATAACTACTAATTTTCCTCTATAAGTTTATAATTTTACAGTCTCGACGCTCACAATTTCACACTTTCGCCGTAAAAATTTATTAATTTTAACTACATAGCTTACTTTTTCTCCAGCTGTGTAATAGTGCTGGCCATATCTTCTTTTTGACTCTCTAACTTTGTAATCATTTCCGTTTTATGCTTGAGCGAAGCATCACATTCCTAACGCATAAAGATATTAGAGAGAACATATTATGCAGACATTGTAGATTCAGTTTGAAATAATTTATTTGTTATATATTTATTTTTTAGATAATACAGACAAAATGCAAATATTATTTACAATCATTTAATGTATTTATTATTTAATTTGTATTATACAATTAAGTGGTGTTTTTAATAAACAATGACTTTGCAATAGGTGTGCCAAACGAAATAGCGAAATATGATTTAGCATTTTAGATTATTTAACAAACAGTCATACTTATATTTAGTTAAAAATAATATGCCTATAAAAACTTTTGTTAAG
Source organism: Rhagoletis zephyria (assembly GCF_001687245.7). Classification (NCBI taxonomy): domain Eukaryota; kingdom Metazoa; phylum Arthropoda; class Insecta; order Diptera; family Tephritidae; genus Rhagoletis; species Rhagoletis zephyria. The sequence goes on along the minus strand of NW_016160874.1, from coordinate 2,217 downwards.
CGAGGAAAGCCTTCTAAAATATCCGTATGTATGTTCTCAACATTTTTCTATCACGGATATTAGCATTAGCCATAACAAGACCACACTCTCTAAAAGTGCAGTGCCGCAAAATGTGAGGTAATGAAAAACTGTGTTGGTCAAAATATAGAAAAGGAATGAATTTTGCTAGCAGCCTCCAACTTGGGGAACGCTTCGGAAACGAAGAATACTGGGATGAGTACATTGAGCTTTGGATGGGTATTACTTTAATGGCTTTCAATTATAATTGTTTATGTTTTGATGGGTTCGGTGAATTTATTAAATAAAAACATTTAATAATGTTAGAGCAACATACATACATTCATACACATATATGTATGTATGTAGATTAATTTTCAGTTTTGGGGTAGCGGTGAGAAATGCCATAAACGCAAGTACATGCATATGCCATTACCCGTTGTATTTCGAAATAAAATTGCATTCTTTTTATGTATGTACATATTTTCAATACATACGTGTGTATTTCATGTACTAGACTAATTAATTTTTAAATATAACGCTGCAAGCAACATGGAATTATGAACCTTCAAAATCCCAGTATCCGTCAAGTTGTTTATTGAAACTACCTTCTTTTTTATTATGCTGTTGAATTGGAAAAACAAAATTTTACGTAAGATTTTTATTCGGTTAAAAATCGAACTTCTGAGCACATAAATTTCACGCCCACGAACTACCCTACTGGCTGATTTTGCTGACATCGGAATAATATAACCTAGGATATACTTATAAAAAGAGATAATACTAGCTCCGATAACACTGCATCGCAAATATTTGATGATTTTTTTTTTGCTCCACGGATGCCCCTATCCAATTCTTATGTAGAATCGCCCGCTAATTTCGAAAATCAAGTTTATTAATTTTTTTCTATGAATAAGTTTTTGAGATATTTGCAATTTACCGTTATTCATCTAAAAAAAAGAGATTCCTCTTTATGACGTATGTATATCTTACGAACCAATTGAACAACCTTAATACGAGATGTGGTAAATGAAAGTTGCTAAAATAAACTGTAAATATGTACATCACAATTTCATCACAGAAATTAATTAATCATTCAAATTTTTTTGTTTCTTGGTGAAAAAATTAAAAAAAAACTCAAACTTTGTATATGTGTTAATGGCGTATGAGTAACATTCTTTCCTGCTCATTCTTCATACAAAAAATCTTTGCGCATCAATCATGCCGCAATAAACAGGTGAAGTAATAAAACGGCTTTTTCGCTTTATTTTCTTACATTCGGCTGTCATATAATCAAATCTTAAAGGCAATTTTTCAAATAGGGCAGTGTCAAAATCTTTCTTCTCGATCTAATTACTTCACGTGGTATAATTCCGCCATGTGCACATTTTCAATTGATCACTCATTCCTTTTTGACTTATTCATCGATGTTGTGTAAAGGAACAGGCTTTCATCCAAAATAGAAAAATTGACAAATAATTCGTTTGGAATTTTTTTCATCAAATGATTAGTTCATTTCTCTACGGGCGCTTCTACAAAGGAATTGGAAAGGGACATCCAGAGACCATTTTTGCTGTAAACCAGTATAAACAAATATGAGAATAGCCAACTATACGTATATAAAGTTGGGTTTAAATTGACTAGAAACGCAGCTGTTCAGAGCTGGTGGATTTTCTTGGGGGACCCTCCACATACATACATAATTCTACGGATAAACCTCTATACATAAATAACCTAAGCCGACATTCGTTTACATTTCACTTAGATTAACTTCATTTCAAATATATAGGCAAAAATTTGTTATTTATATACTTCGTCTAAATACTAAACTTCTATACAACTACATACATACATATGGATGTACATTGGACTGGTTCAAAAAAATATAATTTTTTTTTGTTTCTAAAATCCCTTTTAAAATATTTTCGGCACAGTGAAAAAAGACGCCTGTCTAAAGCGCAGCCCGTAATATTAAGATTTAGAGGCCACTCATTGTGTATTTCGGTTAAGCTTAGTATACCTCTCTCAAGAAAAATCTGAAGAAATATTTTTTATTAGTTCTGTTACTTGAAAAAGGATTTTGCTAGAAGAAAATTTATTTTCCGTTTCTTGAACGTTATTTTATATTAAGTTTTCCTTTTTCTTGAGAACGGTTTACTAAGGTTTACCTTGCTTTACAAAATAAATAATACAAGAAAACAATCGTTTTTAAGTCATATT
>NW_016160873.1:30898-58245 GCF_001687245.7 Rhagoletis zephyria | reverse complement strand
CTGCTGAAGTCTAGAAAAAGAAGTCTGATGAGGAGATGTGGTGATCTCCGAAATAGTGCTATAACTTCTACCGCTTACACTTTGTTGCTTTTTCAATTTTTCCTAATAAACAATCGTGGTACAAAGCTCAATAAAAATAGTAAAAATAAATTTATTTGATTTTTGCAATCAGATAGGTATATGTGTAGTTCGAGGGATGTATATTATTTCGCAGGGTCAGAAGAGCAAACGGATTCTTTTATAGATGCCAGGATGGATCATTTTCTGTTGCAAATTTATTAGATTGTTAAATAGTCCCAAAGCCACCGCAAAATTATTCATTCTATAGATATATTTATTGAAAGCAACAATTCCAAAACAAACCATTTAGGTCGTCGAACGAACTCGCACAGTTTAACAGCTGTTTTGCTAAATTGTAGCAGTGCTGGAAATTCCCAGTGGAATATTAGTTTAGGTACTAAAATTTAGGTAAACTCGCACACAGCCTAAGTATAATATTCATCTTTAATGTATGCTGATATTCATGCGTAATGAAGAATAATATCAATAGTTAAGTACATAAATAACGCTTGTGTTTTATAAACTGGAAAACTCAAGTCGTAATTATAGCATTAAATGGAGTTTTCTTAAATGTAAGTTTAAAATAAAAAAAGTCCATTGGAAGATTAAATTCTAAATTTCCGAATATATTTAAGTCTTTATTTAAAAAAAAAAAAAAAAAAAACAAGGTTTGTATAGCTATACAGATCCCCTATACATCCGCCCAGACAGTCCATTAAGCACTCCCAAGTTTGAGTGATCTACAAGGTACAAGCGTTTTCAACGTTTAACAGTTCATTATCATGTGCGGTGGAATATAACAAATTATACACTGAACTATGATAATCTATACTAGTATCTATAATAATAGACAAAAATTTGCAATGTTTTTACACTTTTGCAATAGTTTCGGGAACTATTACACAGTCATGACTTGTGCCACTCTGCCATAGTACGGTTTTTGCTCCCTTTCATACCAGAATAATTTTGTATACAACTCTGAATCAACAAAATTCATGATCTCTCTCATTATCAACCCTGATCAGATTTTACCCCCGAGGAGTACTCGAAAAGGTTTATTACTGTATATACTGTGGTCAAAAGTTTTCCACTTCTGCGCACGGAACCATTCTCCAATCACTTCTGGCCCCTCCCAGGTGAATAATTAATTATTATCATGAAAAAAATCAGCAGGATACATGCTATGAATCAGTGGATAATAAATAATTATTGAATTCATTAAAAAAAGGTTAATAGCAATAACTCTTGTAAAACTTCGAATTTTGAAACATTGCTCAAATTAAATTTGTTTTATGGTTGTAAATCGAATAAAGTGGTTTGTGCGAAAAAATCTTGACCGTAAAATTTTGGGTGGCCCACTTGAGAGATTTTCACTCTATATATACCTCTACCAGCAGAGCCGGCGAACTTCGTCCCACCCAAAATTAATTTTTTTTACTGAAATGTTTTGGTCCAACATTTTCACCAACAATTACGTTCACGATTTCCAGTGTTACATATATCTACTAATATTACGAATTGGTGGTTGTCAGAAGGCATATTTCCATTGCCGTCTTAAATAATCTAACGAAAGTGTGTATCCGGGAAGAAGTTCTTGAAATTATCCAATGATCTGGTGTTCCACAGCACGGTTAATCGCACAACGAAATAAATTTGAAAAACCTTTTCTTCTTCACTCCCTGGCGGCAACAATGATCTGGTTCGATGGTGAATCTCTCCTTGAAACTGTATAGTATAGTTGGTAGGTGAGTATCGTTCTTCTACAGAACTTCTATATACATAGAATAATTTCAGATGAAATACCTTAAGGCCCCTATTATGAGTTGCATTCGATCTTCGACTGTGGTTGAAAGTACTGATCGAACGAATTTTCATTTCGTATTATGACGCTCATTGGATGAAGAATAGCGCTATTGTGAATTTCGCTCGTTTAGGTTGTTCACAATAGTATATTTTTCACCGCTGAGAAGCTTTGTTTACAAATCGAGCAAACTAAAAAGTGTGCTTATACATATGTATGTAAATTTGTACAAATTAAAACGACTGTCTAAAGAGGTTTTTGTGAGCCAAATCTATTTAAAATATTTTAAAACTATCAACAGCTCTACGATTTTGTTCTCAGAAATCGGGTCAACTGAGTATTGGGATTTTCTTTAACAAGTAAAACCAGCCTTTCGAGCTTGTGTTTGTGTTTAGTATTCACGACGTTAGAACTGCATGAAATTAATAAAAAGTTTTTGAAATTAGTTCTATCCGCCAAAAAGTAAGAAAACTAAAGCAAAATCATAAATTTTTCACAATTTTCTAACAGTTTGCTACACCATCGAAAGCAAAATTCTGTTCGAGAAAATTCGATACTCAAAGAAAATTTCGACACGGTTGCATAGCTCATAATACGAATTTCACTTTCGATCTTCGATAACCAGCGAAGCTTTGTTTACAAATCGAGCAAACTAAAAAGTGTGCTTATAGTTATATATTTATGTAAATTTGTACAAATTAAAACGAAATAAAAAAGAAAGCGAGACAGATTTATTAAAAAGTTCCGACTTAGACAGTCGGATTTAATTAATAAAAAGTTTTTGAAATTAGTGTCTATCCGCCAAAAAGTAAGAAAACTAAAGCAAAATCATAAATTTTTCACAATTTTCTAACAGTTTGCTACACCATCGAAAGCAAAATTCTGTTCGAGAAAATTCGATACTCAAAGAAAATTTCGACACGGTTGCATAGCTCATAATACGAATTTCACTTTCGATCTTCGATAACCAGCGAAGCTTTGTTTACAAATCGAGCAAACTAAAAAGTGTGCTTATAGTTATATATTTATGTAAATTTGTACAAATTAAAACGAAATAAAAAAGAAAGCGAGACAGATTTATTAAAAAGTTCCGACTTAGACAGTCGGATTTAATTAATAAAAAGTTTTTGAAATTAGTGTCTATCCGCCAAAAAGTAAGAAAACTAAAGCAAAATCATAAATTTTTCACAATTTTCTAACAGTTTGCTACACCATCGAAAGCAAAATTCTGTTCGAGAAAATTCGATACTCAAAGAAAATTTCGACACGGTTGCATAGCTCATAATACGAATTTCACTTTCGATCTTCGATAACCAGCGAAGCTTTGTTTACAAATCGAGCAAACTAAAAAGTGTGCTTATACATATCTATGTAAATTTGTACAAATTAAAACGACTGTCTAAAGAGGTTTTTGTGAGCCAAATCTATTTACAATATTTTAAAACTATCAACAGCTCTACGATTTTGTTCTCAGAAATCGGGTCAACTGAGTATTGGCATTTTCTTTAACAAGTTAAACCAGCCTTTCGAGCTTGTGTTTAGTATTCACGACGTTAGAACTGCATGAAATTAATAAAAAGTTTTTGAAATTAGTGTCTATCCGCCAAAAAGTAAGAAAACTAAAGCAAAATCATAAATTTTTCACAATTTTCTAACACTTTGCTACACCATCGAAAGCAAAATTCTGTTCGAAAAAATTCGATACTCAAAGAAAATTTCGACACGGTTGCATAGCTCATAATACGAATTTCACTTTCGATCTTCGATAACCAGCGAAGATCGATAATTGAATGCGACTCATAATAATGCGACTCATACAACTTTTGCTTCGCTTTACGTGACAGATTCGCTTTGACAGATAAGNGACTCATAATAAGGGCCTAAAGCTGATGCCACATACAACTTTCGCTTCGCTTTACGTGACAGATTCGCTTTGACAGATAAGATGAATTGTATGAAAATGCACAAAGCATGCGCGCTTTGACAATCAGCCGGTTTAATATTTATTTTGTTTCATCCAAATTCGAGTTTTCATGTAGAAACATAAAACTTAATTACATTGCGGATAATTTTAAAGCAAAATATATAAAGTCTACAGCAATTTTGACGAGTAAAAAAGCATTACAAATGTGTTTTCTTGACGTTCTTTTGCGTCTGGCGCTTTGCTCGTAAAGTTATAAATGTCACGCAAAGCTACAAAGTTTTATCTGGCATCAGCTTAAATTTTTTTATCATGGAGCGCAGTGGTGCTGATTGTTGATTTAACGTTGCACATTTGAGATTGACCCCTGGACAACCCAATCCTCGTGCCTGGAATTCTATTAACACAGTACACAGTACACAGTACAAGTTTCAAATGGATAAAAATTAAGGTTGATTTTTTAGAATTCTTTTTTGTCCTATTTGCTTCCATATAACGAATACACACAATTTATTTTTATATGGAAGAAACTTGTAACATGCTGGACAAAAAACGTTCTAAAAAATGAACCGTTATTTTAAGCCATTTGAAACTTGTACTTTGCTACTACTATTAGAATTCCATGGGCTACAAAACTGCATACTCAGAATTTTTCTAGGAAATCAAATTAAAAAAGTTAGAAATTATTACGAAAATTAGTCGATTTGTTTAAATATTGTACAAAGGTTGAATAAACTATATATTTATAAAAAAAATAACCAAAATTAAATAACAACAAAAATAATATATTAAAACTTGTCAAAATGTGGTGCGGCTATAATTATTTCGACCACTGTATATAATTACATCCTAAGATAGGTAACAGATTCAGTACGTTTGGAAGACGCCGCGCCCTCTTTTTAAATATGCCCAATTTTCTCTAGGAGTTTGAGGTTGATTTCGTATATCTCTATACTACTATATGTTCGAGTACTCAACCATGGACACTTCCAGAGATATGCAGTATACAAAATTTGTTTTGTATAGGAGGTGCCACGCCTTCTTCACTTAGCGGTATGAAATATACTTTACGACCTGTTCCCCGTGCAATTTCCAAATAGCCCCAATTTTTCTACATAAATAGCTACGCGATTGAATTTATATATCTCCATACCAAGTTCCAGTACTCTATCATATCATGAACACTTTCAGAGATATGCGGCATGAAAAATTCGGTTTGTATGGGAGGTGCCACCCCCCTTTTCCAATAACATCCATTCTTTCATATACCTCAATGCCAAGTTTCAGTACTCTAACATGAACACTTCCAGAGATATCCAATAAGAAAAATTCGGTTTGTACGGCAGGTGCCACGCCCGCTTCACTTAACGGTATAAAATATACTTTACCACCTATTTTTATACCTACCAAATATACCAAAAAAATTTCATACAAATCGGTCAAGCCCTTTCGAAGGAGTTGACCACAAACGCCGTGACACGAGATTTTTTTCAAATGGTGGTAACTCTATTCAAATTTTTTCTGGTTTAAATTTTGTCATACGTTCGCAGTGGAATAGCATTATAGCAGCTTATTTAAATTTAATTTTTTTTTGGTACAGCAACACCATTTTATATATACAGATTTTTTTGGAATGGTGGCAACCCTATCCAAATTTTTTACTATATTAAATTTTGTATGTATTCTCAGTGAAATAGAATTATTGTCACAGACCATAACGATTATAAGAAATAAAATGAAATATTGCTCTATAATTATTACTGAACAATGGAAAAGTTGTTTTCGTCTCGCGGGACGATTATTTTAAGATGTAAGTTATACTCGTCTTCTCATAATAATTATATGGGACTTTTATTTTTTATCTTCTCTCGGGTCGTTTATTTCATTTTTTATATTTTTTCGTCTCTCCGGACGTTTATTTCAAGACGAATATGATTACGGTGACCATATTAACCAACGTAAAATAAAGGACATTTTTTCAAAATTATTTGGGAATACGTACATACAACTTGTACCCATATCTTAATTTAAATCAAATATTTACCAGTAGCTGCTGTAGTGAAAAATTAAGCCAAATCCTTTTCAAGGACTTCGCAGTCCTTTGCTACCAAAATGCGTTTACCATACCATACTGCACGACGAAGGCAGCACACAGTGGTTCAAAATTGGAATTTAATGTTGATAATTCTCCGGAGCCTTCTTTTTTAAACTAATTTTTACTAAAAACAAAAGAAAAATATTTATTTTGGTTAACATTTTTTATAATATTTCAACATTTTCTTGTGTAATTTTTTCGTTTTGGGAGAACCATACAATTGTTTTCAACTAGTTTTTATTATGTAACATTTGTTAACTGGAAACGGAGAATACATTTCCATCAAAATTGCTACTTTTTCTGCAGGTTTCACTAAAAAATTTAATATAATCAAATAAATATTCACAAATCGGGCTCAACTGGTCTCTTGCAAATATTATAATCTTTCATTAAAAAATAAAAATTAATCAAATTAAATGCCAGTTTGTTTTTTTTTCAGTGAAATTGGAAACTTAGCGCGNATCACACATTTTATAGCAAATGAAGCAAGTTCTACACAAATTTATCATTAAAGCTCTTGTTACAATAATTTTAATTGACTGATTATAACAGCCATGAATGATGGCTGTATAATTAGCCGTTTTTATAGATTTTTCAAGTTAAAGAAAGATTAAAATAAAGAATCGATTAGAATCGAATAATTCGAATCTCACCGTCGATTATTCGGTTCCAAGAATCGTAAGGATTATATAAGATTCGTGAATCGAGAATCGATTATTTTTCAAAACATTCCATCTTTATGTAGGACGCAAAACGCTGGAATCATGCCTTCCGTCTATCACAACATGGTCGATCTGGTTTCTCGTTTTTCGATCTGGATACAGCCGCTTGGTGGATGTTCTTCTGCTGGAACCTAGTACTATATATTACCATGTTTCGGACCCCGGCGAAGTCGATCAGCCTCAGTCCGTTATCGGACGTTTCGTCGTGGAGGCTGAATTTTCCGACCTTGGCATTGAAATCTCCGAGGACGATTTTGACATCGTGTCGGGGCAGCGCTCATGTGTGCGCTCCAAGCACGCATAGAAGAGATTCTTGAACGGCTCGTCCTTCTCTTCCATCGAGGCATGGCAGATATGCGATATGTTGAAAAATCTCGCTTTGATGCGGATTGTGGCTAGCCGTTCGTCCACCGGAGTGAACGCCAGTACTCGGCGACGGAGTCTCTCCTACCACGAATCCAACACCGAATTTGCGCTCCTCTACCAGCCGGGTAGAGGCACCTTCCCCATTAAGGGTCCGGGTATTCCACGTGCATACCCTCAAATCATAGTCCTTTAAACGTTTTCCGTAGTCGTCGTCAAAAAAACGGGGTCTCATCCGAGGCTTTCTGAACTTTTTCACTGGGCGGNTGAAATCTCCGAGGACGATTTTGACATCGTGTCGGGGCAGCGCTCATGTGTGCGCTCCAAGCACCCATAGAAGAGATTCTTGGACGGCTCGTCCTTCTCTTCCATCGGGGCATGGCAGATATGCAATATGTTGAAAAATCTCGCTTTGATGCGGATTGTGGCTAGCCATTCGTCCACCGGAGTGAACGCCAGTACTCGGCGACGGAGTCTCTCCTACCACGAATCCAACACCGAATTTGCGCTCCTCTACCAGCCGGGTAGAGGCACCTTCCCCATTAAGGGTCCGGGTATTCCACGTGCATACCCTCAAATCATAGTCCTTTAAACGTTTGCCGTAGTTGTCATCAAAAAAACGGGGTCTCATCCGAGGCTTTCTGAACTTTTTCATTGGGCGGGGTTCTAACGTGGCAGGACCTAAACCCAGCGCACGCAAAGTTTTACACCTTCTCACTTTAGCTCGCTCCCAAACGGGTGTTTGGTGTCTACCCAGAGGATACGTGGATATAAATATTCTCCGACGTTGTGAGCTGCGATTTGAACCGTACGCACTAGAATCGCTTCTGGCCAGTCCCAGGTGAATGGCAGTCAAAAGTTTTCCACTTCTGCGCACGGAATCATTCTCCTATCACTTCTGGCCCCTCCCAGGTGAATAATTAATTATTATCATGAAAAAAATCAGCAGGATAATAAATAATTATTGAATTCATTAAAAAAGGTTGATAACAATAACTCTTGTAAAACTTCGAATTTTGAAAAATTGCTCAAATTAAATTTGTTTTATGGTTGTAAATCGAATAAAGTGGTTTGTGCGAAAAAATCTTGACCGACAAATTTTGGGTGGCCCACTTGAGGGATTTTCACTCTATATATACCTCTACCAGCAGAGCCGGCGAACTTCGTCCCGCCCAAAATTAACTTTTTTTACTGGAATGTTTTGGTCCAACATTTTCACCAACAATTACGTTCACGATTTCCAGTGTTACATATATCTACTAATATTACGAATTGGTGGTTGTCNAGATTTTCACTCTATACTATATACCTCTACTAGCAGAGACGGCGAACTTCGTTTCGCCCAAATTTTTTTTTTTTTACTGAAATGTTTTGGGTCCAACATTTTCACCAACAATTACGTTCACGATTTCCAGTAATACATTTATCTACTAATATTACGGATTGGTGGTTGTCAGAAGGCATATTTCCATTGCCGTCTTAAATAATCTAACGAAAGTGTATGTCCGGGAAGAAGTTCTTGAAATTATCCAATGATCTGGTGTTCCACAGCACGGTTAATCGCACAACGAAATAAATTTGAAAAACCTTTTCTTCTTCACTCCCTGGCGGCAACAATGATCTGGTTCGATGGTGAATCTCTCCTTGAAACTGTATANAGTTCTTGAAATTATCCAATGATCTGGTGTTCCACAGCACGGTTAATCGCACAACGAAATAAATTTGAAAAACCTTTTCTTCTTCACACCCTGGCGGCAACAATTATCTGGTTCGATGGTGAATCTCTCCTTGAAACTGTATAGTATAGTTGGTAGGTGAGTATCGTTGTTCTACAGAACTTCAATATACATAGAATAATTTCAGATGAAATACCTTAAGGCCCCTATTATGAGTTGCATTCGATCATCGACTGTGGTTGAAACTACTGATCGAATTGTGAATTTCGCTCGTTTAGGTTGTTCCAAATAGTATATTTTTCACCGCTGAGAAGCTTTGTTTACAAATCGAGCAAACTAAAAAGTGTGCTTATATATACGTGGCACCGCCCACTTATGATCACATATATATATATATATATCGGTAACCGTTCTATCAATTTGTACCAAACTCGGTATTTTTATTGTGCTTGCCACATAAAAGCAAAACGTTGAAAATTATTGAAATCGGACTAAAATTACGGCCGCTTTTCATATAACGGTAAATTTCAGAAATGCTTGTTTACAAATCGAGCAAACTAAAAAGTGTGCTTATATATACGTGGCACCGCCCACTTATGATCACATATATATATATATATATCGGTAACCGTTCTATCAATTTGTACCAAACTCGGTATTTTTATTGTGCTTGCCACATAAAAGCAAAACGTTGAAAATTATTGAAATCGTACTAAAATTACGGCCGCTTTTCATATAACGGTAAATTCCAGAAATGCTTGAAACTGCAATATTTCGAAATTTAAGGACGCTAATTTACTCAAAACTGATACACCCCGGCTTACCATCTAGCGGTAGCTTTCGGAATGGTGAAAAAACATATATTTAATACTTGCGCCGGGTATTTAATGTTCGGCTCCAGCCGAACTTAGACTTTCTTACTTGTTCTTCATAAATAGCTACGCGATTGAATTTATATATCTCCATACCAAGGTCCAGTACTCTACCATGAACACTTTCAGAGATATGCGGCATGAAAAATTCGGTTTGTATGGGAGGTGCCACCCCCCTTTTCCAATAACATCCATTTTTTCATATACCTCAATGCCAAGTTTCAGTACTCTAACATGAACACTTCCAGAGATATCCAATAAGAAAAATTCGGTTTGTACGGCAGGTGCCACGCCCGCTTCACTTAACGGTATAAAATATACTTTACAACCTATTCTTATACCTACCAAATATACCCAAAAAATTTCATACAAATCGGTCAAGCCGTTTCGAAGGAGTTGACCACAAACGCCGTGACACGAGATTTTTTTCAAATGGTGGTATTTCTATTCAAATTTTTTCTGGTTTAAATTTTGTCATACGTTCGCAGTGGAATAGCATTATAGCGGCTTATTTAAATTTAATTTTTTTTTGGTACAGCAACACTATTTTATATATAAAGATTTTTTTGGAATGGTGGCAACCCTATCCAAATATTTTTCTATATGAAAATTTTGTATGTATTCTCAGTGAAATAGAATTATTGTCACAGACCATAACGATTATAAGAAATAAAATGAAATACTGCTCTATAATTATTACTGAACAATGCAAAAGTTGTTTTCGACTCGCGGGACGATTATTTTAAGATGTAAGTTTTACTCGTCTTCTCATAATAATTATATGGGACTTTTATTTTTTATCTTCTCTCGGGTCGTTTATTTCAAGACGAAAATTATTTACGTCTTAATAATTATATGGGGTTTTTATATTTTTTCGTCTGTCGGGACGTTTATTTCAAGACGAATATGATTTACGTCTTTTCATAATAATTATATGGAACTTTTATTTTTTTCGTCTCTCGGTACGTTTATTTCAAGATGGAAATGATTTACGTCTTCTCTTCATAATTATATGGGATTTAAAATTTTTTTTTTCTCTCGGGAAGTTAATTTGAAGACAAAAATTATATACATCTTCTCTTAATAATTATATGGGACTTTTATTGAAATGAAACTTTTTAGTTGAATTCGGAGATTTGAAGCGTTAAATATATAACGCTATGAACAATCATGTCATCAAATCTGTATCGTTCGTTGGATTTTCAAAAATGAGGTGTCAAATTAAAGTTGTTTGCTTTTACGTGGTTTTAGTTTTTTGAAAAGGGTTGCCAGATGTTAGCGAATCAAATTCTAATAATCGAGCTCGGAGATATTTGCGTTTAATTTCATGAAATTGGCATCACATGTACCGATTCTATTAAGAGAAAACAGGGGACGTAAATCATTGTCGTCTTGGTATAAACGTCACGAGAGACGAGAAAAATAAAAGTCTCATATAATTATAATAAGAAGACGTAAATCATTTCCGTCTTAATAAAAAGGTCCCACGAGACGAAAAAAATAAAAGTCCCACATAATTATTATGAGAAGACGTAAATAATTCCGGAGAGACGAAAAAGATAAAAGTCCCATATAATTATTACGAACAGACGTAAATAATTTCCATTTGAAAATAATCTTCACACGAGACGAAAAAAGATATTTCTCGTAAATAATTATTATAAAAAGACGAAAAAAATTTCTCTTAAAACAAGGCGACGTTTTTGATCTCAAATATTAGGATAATAATTATTTTGAGTCTCTGATTATTGTGCTTTTAATTTCATTGTTTATTTTTTTTTTATATTTCAGAAACCGGTGTGGTAATCCATTTTTTTTTCTTTACAAATCTTCTACAGACAGAACCAAAATTAAAGAAACCGAAGCAAATCCGATTAGCCGTTCTTGAGTAATGCGAATATATTTACACGAACAGCAATTCAGTTTTGTATATAAATATGTGTTCGTATGGAATTGTAGCTTGTGTCGTGAAGCTGGCTTTAGTATAATGCGGCATTCCCTTTATTCTTTAAACAACAAGGAATTTTTGATGAGACTACTACTACTACGAATACCGCATTATACTAAAGCCAGCCTTTCGACATAAGCTACTGTTCCATACGAACACATATATGTATAAAGATTTTCTCGAATTTGTTTTAAATTTGTTTATACATTCTCAGTGAAATAGCACTATTGTGGCTTATTTAAATTAAATTTTTTGTTTGATAATTTAGATATCTGGCAACACCGCGTTTCCAATTATTTGTTTAAGAACCTTCTGCAGACAGAAAGCAACAAAACTAAATAAAACCCAAGCAAATTCGTTGAGCCGTTCTTGAAATTTGTTTTTGTATTAAATTTGTTTAACATTCTCTATACATAAATTTAATTTTTTTTTAATATTTCAGATATCTGACAACATCGCTTTTACATTTTTTTCTTCACAAACCTTCTACAGACAGAAATAAACAAAATGAAATGAAGACGAAGCAAATCCGTTGAGCCGTTCTTGAGTTATGCGATAACACGAATAGCAGTTCATCTATATATATAGAATAATAGCCGTTTTCGTTGTTTGGAGTTAAACAAAAACTACTGCACATATTTCAGTCAAATTTTCAGAGGTTATACCTTGCATATATGGTCCTATTATAGGCTACCAGAAATCTCGCTAGGTGGCGCTGGGATCGAGTTATTTGAAAAAGTCGTATTTATGAACCGATTTCGTTTAAGTTTAAAATGTGTGCTACCTCCGTGATGAGAAATACGTATGCGAAAAATCGACCCGCTAGGTGGCGCTGGAGTCGAGTTATTTATAAAAATCGTATTTATGAACCGATTTCTTTTAAATTCAAAATGTAAGCTACCAGAAGGATGGAAAATACGTTTACCAAAAATAGGCCCGCTAGGTGCCTTTATGAACCGATTTCGTTGGCCCTCCTATAAATGAAAACTGGTTTACGGACCAATGTTGAAGTTGCAAGATCATAGAAAAATATTACTCACGCTTGGCAGAAATCTCACAGGTGGAAATAAGACCATCGGTAAAACTCATGACATCGAAAGGGATTAGTATTCCATATGGTATCACAGCGCTGCTATTCTTGGCCTATGTGTGAGGAGGATTTTGCTCTTTATTCGTTTCAATTTAAACTAAAATTTTTTTTGTTTACAGACCGCTTTTGCTTTTAAACGCTATTGCTGTATTGGCCAACGCAAAAGATCTTATTAGGCGCTGCGAAGCAAGAGGGCATTGGCTAGTTTTTATATACAATATATGTTATCACACACCCTTTATGGTGTATTTACCTTTAAAATGTCTGGTTGCACACATTTCCTCTTACTATCGGCCATTGTCACAACACAACAGAAATATTGTTTGTGAAAAGTGCTAAAATTTATTATAAATTACAAACGCATTTCAACATTTCAAAGATAGTATATTAAAAAAAAATATATAAGTGATACATTATATTAAAATTTTGCTAGTAATAGTGCAGATACTTTAAAAAAACATTTTTAAATACTATTAGCAACTGCATTGTGCGAGTGATAAATTCAGTTAAAGAAGACCTCCTCTAACATCTCCACCGAGTTTCATAAAAGAAGTCCTTATACTTTAGGGGCCTTCATCTAAAGTGATAAAGAGATAAATTGCTTAAATTTATCATTCTTTCATGAACGCACCTTGGCAAATAATTGCATAAAATTGTTCATTATTTAACTACTAGTTACGTTTCATTCTTACCTCGCCCATTATGTTCATTTGCTTTTTATGTGTTCGTAGCAAAAGCCACCACCTGGCAACCTGTCGGGGTTGAATTTTGCTGAAATTTATACATTTATCCACAAAATCGTTTGATAAAGTGATAAGCTTTGGTTAAATATATTTCCATATAAAGTTTGACAGTTCATTTATCAATATGATAAATTTATCATTTTATCAAGTCTATCAACAGTTTATCACTTTTGATGAAGACCCCTTTTATGATACACCTTATGCAGATTAACTAGTACACAAATGCGCATAATAATTTTGCCCTGACAGGCGACACTTATCCGCATTTAGGAAATAGCTGATTTGTTGGTAAATATCACAAGAATTCTTCGTCTACACAAGGCGAATTTATACATATCGATGGCTGAGTGGAAGATCGACCTATCTCGGCAGCCAGTTCGAAAACGCTCTATCTAAAAAAACTTTTCAAGAACGCCCTATTTCAGAATTTAATTGAAAAACGCCCTATCTCAAAATTCGGTTCAAAAACGCCCTATTTCACTCCAAAATGTAATGAAAATATGCTGATATAGGGCGTTTTTGAATCGGCAGCTGAGATAGGGCGTTTTTGAAACGAATTCTAAAATAGGGCGTTCTTGAAAAGTTTTTTGAGATAGAGCGTTTTCGAACTGGTTGCCGAGATAGGTCGATCTTCCACTCAGCCATCGATATATAGATATGATCGAACACCGAAAGCTATCACTGGGAATGTTCGATATTTAAGAAAGTTATGAATCGATTTAATTCATTGCATGCAAAATCGATATGGCGATATATCGGGCTGTACAAATCGATATCGAAAAAATCGATGTTGAAAATACTACTCCCAATTGGATAGAATATTAGACCTCCCTATCAACTCACCTAATTGTGTTATTTCCATCTTGTATATTTACTGAGAATTAAAACGGCATGCCTGTCGACTGTATTGCCAAAGAAGATAGAACAAGACAATCAGCCCTATTCTGAATAAAAACTCCCGGGAAATTTTTCTCTACTCACTGTTCTCCTATTCTGAAAAAAAATTTCCTGGGTTTTTTCCCTCTTTCTCTTTCCTCCTATCATAAACAATGTTCGAAAAGAGGGAAACCCTGTTTGTGAAAAATGTATCTATCACGAATGTAAGAAGAAAGGGAAAATGTGATGACATTCTCAAATAAATTTTTCTCAAGCAAAGCACAAGGGAGCGCTAAGCAAAAATGTAAGTATTTGAATATTTTTATAGACAAAATGCTAAAAATATTTTCTAGGTCGAAAACCACAAATAAACCGCAAATTGAAATTTTAATAACTTTAATGCAAAGTAGAGGAGCCTGGCAGGTTTTGGCGCAGAGCAGAGTGTGAACTTAATTCGGCAGGACCACCGAATGGAAGAAGGTAACTATGATCAATAAACTTTTGGTAAACAGAGTATTTAAAGTATTACACCCCAAGTGTGGGTAGATCAAAAAAAGTACGTTCGGCATAAGGCAGCTCAGAACCTTAAACACAGCAAAGGTACTGGTGGTGGACCATATGCTGAAGTGAAATTCTCGGCTACCGAAAGTGCCATATACGATTTATTAGGAATGAAACAGCCCGTAGAAGGTTTAGGAAGAGTATTTGGCATAAACTCAACCGTTGGTGCAGAGGGAGAAGTAACATTTCAGCAAGAGGACACATCAGTTGAGGGAATAGAGTTAGTAGAAGCAGAACTCCAGCAAGAAGGGGCAGTGGAAATGGATTGGATATGTTTGGAAGAAGCTGCAGTTCCCCAACAAACTGTTACATCCACGAAACGTACTCCATCACGTAAGGAAGTGTCCAAACAAAAGGAATCTGCAGCTATTTTATCGGAGGAATTAAAAATTCAGCGCGAACTTTGCGATACAGTGAAGGATGCTGTTGTTGAGCAACAACAAAATATGAAAAAGCTTTATAGAGCAATTAATGGCCTTTATGCGATTCAAAAGCATGACTTTAAAGAAATGGAAAGAATGAAACTTAATGAAATTGAAGAAACTAAACGGCATAATTTGGCTATGGAACAATTACAACTTAAAAAAATTCAGGCTAAATTGGAAGAAAATCGTCTGTTGCGTCAAATAGAGAATTTAAAATTCCAATAAAAAAGGGACTCAAAGTACCTTATCTTTTTTATGTATATGTACCAGTAAAGAACTGAAATTGCCTTATTTTCGAATATATTAGCTTAAGAACATGTGAATTTACTAGCAATAAGAAAATGTGATTTTTTGAAGTCTTTATAGTTATAAGAACTGATATTTTTGTTTTGTTTTGTTATGTATATATTTATTCATACGACCATGTGACCTTTTCGTATGTACACAGGAAATGACTAAGCATATACTTTAATTGTTCCTTTTTTTGTATAAGCTTTAGTGTGAAAACGAAATTAAATTTTTGTATAACTTATCTTTCATAATAAAAAAAGTTCAATGGAGAACAGTTAAACTGTCGTTGCTTTGTATATTTCCATCAGGTCCATGCCCAATAAAGCTAGTCATTATTTCCTTACAATTTCTGATAACTTGTAGTTTTTCATCCATTTTCATTTTCATTTTAATATTTTTTTCCATTATCATTATTAAATGGACCGAAATGTAGATTCTCTATACATAAATACGTACATCCTTTCAAGCTAAACGTAAGTACTTACATTCTCCTCTGCACTTTTCATTATTTTATTCGTTTTCGATGCTAAACACAAAATATCAAATAAATTGTAATAAATTTGAATCTGAATGAATTTAATGGTTTTCATTCATTCATTTATATATTTCTATATGAAGTTAGAAAATTTAAAACTCAATGAATATTCATAACATACAAAATTAAAAACGCTGGGTGTTTTGAACTTGAAATAGAATACACAATTCTACTGTACTCTTTTTGGCTTGAAATTAGAATCAACTCATGCAGAGGTCTAATACATACTAGGATGTGAACAGTCAAATACGGGCGTAATAAATTTTGTATGAAAATATTATTTTGAAATGCCAACATTTTTAAACGATAATCAAATATAAAGTATTCATTTTTACTATGCATTATTTCCCTCAGTGTAGATTCGCTGCCTTTCTTATTTGCGTTGGTTAGCATTTGTTGTTAAACATGTGGTTAGCAAAATTTGACATTGGTATTACACTCAGTTTCTGTGTCTTTTTGTTTTAGTCTCTTATATGTTCGCTAAATCTTGTTTTTATTTTACGTCCTGGTTGACCTATATATGTAACTATGCTGGCATTTGCAAGTTAGTTTATTCACTCCTTGTTTATCCAATGGGTCTTCTTGATTTCTGGTGTTCCATAGTATCCGTCCTATGTTGTTATTTGTTCTGAATGATGTGCGAAGGTTGTGTTTCTGGAACAGCTTTGCTGGTTTGTACGTTGACTCTCCAGTATAGGTTAATACCGCCCAATTTGTTTCATTGTTTTCTTTTTTGCTTGGCTTTCTGTTTTTGTGCTCCCTTCGGATTTCCTCTACCAGATCTCTCGTGTATCCGTTATTAGCCGCTAAGCATGAACCAATTAGAACAGATCTGACCGGTTGAGAAGCAGCCATTTGTAATAGCAATTGAGAAAAAAGTGTGTGACGTTCGTAATTTTGAAGTTTGCTATTTCTGTTTTGCTTCTTTCTTTATGTGTATTTTGTCGGTGGTTTATTTCAGTGATTTTTAAGCGATTTTCAATACATTTTTTGTGCAAATGTAATTAAAATGAAGTGCGCGGTGATTGGAAGCAATAAGACGGACAAAAATAATAAATTGGTTAGCACAAACATGTGCTACAACATTGCTTGCATTTTTTTCTTTATGCTTCGTCTTCATATTCTTTGTTTACTTTTCACAGAAAATAACATGACGCCGAAATTACAAACGTCAGCCAGGAAATTGCTTTTTTCTTTTGCTTCATCTTGTCAGGGCTCGAATCGTCACATACGAGATGGTATTACTCGTCACGTAAAAACACAGTTTTCGGATTATGACATACGTGAACGTACTTTTTACCCCATTTAGCTTATACGACTGACGGTATCACGTAATTTTCTTTCGTATGGTTTTCGACCCGTGAACGGATGTTACGATTCGAGCCCAGATCTTGTGTAGTTGGATCATGGCCGCTATGGCATATATTGCGTTCAGTTTGTTTTTGTATCCTTCTTTTGTTAGTGTTATTCGCTCAATTCTATTTATCGTCTGTCTAAAAGGGGCTTATTTATGCTGATGAGGGTGGTTCGAAGTATTATGTATTATTGTATCTGTGGCTGAGGGCTTCCTAAAAATTTTAAATTGCAGACTACTGGTATTTTTATTTATTTTAATCGTCAGATCTAAGTAATTTAGCTTTCCTTCCATTCCTTGTTCCATTGTGAACTTTATGTTGCTGTGCTGTTTGTCGAGGTATTCCAATATCTGTTCTTAATTTTTCTTTGTTATAAGACATATGATGTCATCAACGTATCTGGCGTAGAACGTCGCTCCTAATTGTGACGTAAGATACTCCACGTACCTTTCTTCCAAACTCTGCATGAATACCTCCATAAGGATCGCCGATGTGGGATTGCCCATGCCTAGTCCGATTGTTTGCATGTATATAGGTTCGTTCGCGTAGCTGTTAATTGTTCACGTTTAACCAAAACTTACAAGTTTTTGCGTTCGCGTACGCAAAAAACTTGCAAAGTAGGGGAAATTGAGAGAGCAAAGTGACATTTCATTTTGAGGGGAAGCTGCTGGTTTCTGCTGGAAAAATTTTTGCCAACAGCAATTTGCCAACAGGAAAACAGCTGATCAAAAACAGCTGGTTGGCATTTACGCAAATCACAAAATTGAATTTGATGGTTTGGAAGTTAAAAATTACAAAATGCGACTAATTAAACTTGTAAGAAGTAAGTAGTTATTTGTTTAATCAATAAACTGTGCCAGGATACCACTTTGTAATGAGTTTTCGAACGTTTTAAATTTTACACTTTTGAATGTAAACAAAAATTATATCAGCTGTTCGTCTAACTTGCAAGTTTCTGCAAATTTTCTGTTCGCGTACTATTTTGGATATTTCTCTCTTGTGAGCGAACAGATGACATTTCGCCGGAATTTGGCAGTTGGTTGGTTTCTGCTGGAGATTTTAAACGAACGTCTACCGCTTAGACTTTGTTGCTTTTCAATTTTTCCTAATAAACAATCGTGGTACAAAGCTCAATAAAAATATTAAAGAACGCACCTTATGTTGTTATTAAATTTGAAGTAGTTTTGACGCAACGTCGTTCTGAGTGTGTTAAGGCTGATTCACATACAACTTTCTTCGCTTTGCTTGATAGTTCTTTGCTTTGACATATAAGATCGATGTAGGCATATGCATGAGTATGCTCACATAAAAAGCGTTTGAAGCAAAGCAAAGCAAAACGAACCAAAATCTTGGGCAAGTCTCAACTTTTTCCCGCTTTGGCAATCAGCTGTCTGCATGTATCTTTTCTCGTGCGCTTGCATTTGCATTTAATGACAAAAATCATGAACCAAAAATACAAGATCACCTAATCAAAGAAGCAAGAAAAAAGTATATTTCTGAGTGTTTTTGACATCTGCCTAAGAATGAAAACAAACAAAGAAAACGAAAAAGGCGCGGTGATTGAGTGCGATTAAATTGGTATTTATTATAAAATATACAAAGTGAAACTTGATGACAATTAGCAAAAAAAGTTCATAAAATATGGTTTTCATGATTGAAAGTGTTTTACAATCGCATATCATTACCACGGGTCGATTTTTCAATGCCAACGTGCTGGCCACAAACGTGCACCCACTTTTCACGCAAATTTACGCCTTTTGGCAAACCAAACATACGCACAAACTTGTTCCGATCACACAGCACTTTATTTTATATCATAAATATGTAATAAACCAAAATTTATAATTAAAATCGCTGCAGAAAACACATTCAATCGCTAAAAAATCACTACGAAGAGGTAGAAGACGATGTAAACAAACCCGAAAAACGTCAAAAACGCTACGAAAACTTTTTTCTGAAAATCGATTACAAATACAACGATGGCTGATTAGGTGATCTGTAGTCGTTAGTTCATGGACAAAAATAGGGTAAATAGGAATTATTATTGATATTGCATATTATTATATTGTTATCTATTTTACAGACAAAAAATATGGAGGAAAAGGAGAACGCAAAAGCTGTCAAAGCGTTTATTGTAGCATACCTTCTGCGTTTCACGCTTTGTTGTCAAAGTTTGAACTGTCAAGCAAAGCGAGGAAAGTCTTATGTAAATGGCCCTTTAGTTATCTCCACAGCGATTTCTCTGTTTCCTGTTTTTTCTATCAGTATTTTGAATAGGATATCTATTGTTTCCGGTATTGGTATCGATGGATATATATCTTTTATGTCGACATAAATACAATTTTATTTAAAACTAAACAAAGATAAAATAAAACTTGAAAAATGATCGCAAAAATGCATACACACAATATACATATCGTTACTAGACGCGAATAAAGTCGCGCGAGTGTTTTGACGGCGAAAAGGTCGCGTGAAAAAAGTTTACGAAAAAGGACGCATAAAATAAACTTTAGCGAAGTAAGACGCGTTAACCTAGTTGACGATGAAGAAAGACGCGTAAACTTAGATTCATACCGGGCCAAGGATTGTCACTTCAGTATCTTTCCCAAAAACTCTTTGGGGAATTTGTATTTGTTAGTCGTCAGTTATGTTAACACGTCTTTTTCAGCGGTCAACTTATGAGCTCGAGTCTTTATTGTTGTCTAGTGACGATATATGTATCTACAGCTTATATATTTGATATCCATGTATCTTTTGAGGGAATTAGTATTATTTTTTATAAATTCAAGTAAAATCGTTTCATTAAAAAAACTTGATTAATTATAAAAGAACCTTAAAAAAATTAGACAAGAATGATAGACTGCAATATAGCGAGAATAACAGTTTAACAAAATCAGCGATGGGCACACCTAAATACTTTCGTACTTAAAGTACCACTTTGGGTACTAAATACACAAATACTTAGTATTTGGAGATGACTAAATATTCAAGTAAAAAGAACTTAGTTATTTAGGAGCTGCTAAATACCCAAGTACTATTTACTTAGGTATTTAGGAGCTGCTAAGTACCCAAGTAAACAATACTTAGGTATTTAGGAGCTACTAAATACCCAAGTAAAAAATATTTAGGTATTTAGGAGTTATTAGATATTAAAGTAAGAAAAACTTGAGTATTTAGGAGTTGCTAGATACCAAAGTACAAAAAATGAAAGTATTTAGCAGGCGCTAAATACTCTGGTCCAAAGTACTTAGGTACCTTGGGGATGCAAAATACTTTTACTAAAGTACCAAGGTATTTAGTGGATGGCTAAATACCGTATAATTTAGGAGAAATTTAGAGAATTAACACCTCACCTTACACTCACCTCAACTTACTTTACCACAACTCACTTCACATCTCCTCAAATCAACTCACCACATACAAATTCACCACACCTCACCTAAACTCACCACACCTCCTACTGCTACACCAAAATCCACTAAATCCTAACTCACCACAGTTAAACTCATCACACCCGTTCTCGCCACACCTCACCTAAACTCACCACACCTTAATTTGGGAACTGTTTCGGGGTTTGAGAGATTCTTCAGACTAAATAAAAATTTTCAAGACTATTTCGGGGTTTTCGAGACTATTTCGGAATTTTCGAAGCTATTTCGTAATTCCCGGAAACTTTGTTTGAGATTTTCGGGATTCTCGGAACTAATAGGGATTTTGGAGACGACATTCAAAATATTTAGGAATTTTTGGGACTAGTTTGGGGATTTTTGGGACTTTCGGGATTCTCGGAGTTAATAGCGGAACTTTCAGGAATATTTCGGGATTCTCGGGATGTTTGGGAATCCTGGACTATTTTTGAATTTTTAGGACTAATTTCAAGTTTATGAGACTTTTGGGACTTTCGGGAGCATTTTGCGATTCTCGGGAGTAACTTCAAAATTTTTGGGACTACTTTTCGACTTTTGGGACTTATATCGGACTTTTAGTACTATTTCCAGATTTTTGGGACTTATTTAGGATTTATGGGGTTTTCGGGATTCTCGGGAATAATTTCGGGACTTTAGGGATTTTTGGGACTAATTTCGGATTTTTGGGACTCTGGGGACTATTTCGGGATTATCGGGAGTAATTTAGGTATTTTTGGGACTATCGGGACTATTTCCAGATTTTTGGGACTAATTTAGGAATTTTGGAACTTTAGGGTCTATTTCGAGATTGTCGGGAGTAATTTCGGGATTTTTTGGACTTTCAGGACTGTTTCCAGATTTTTGGGACTATTTCGGGATTCTCAGGAATAATTTCGGATTTTCTGGAGTATTTCGGGATTTTTGGGCCTTTGGGGATTGGTTTTGGATTTTTGGGGCTTACGGGACTAATTTAGAACCTTTGGGACTTTCAGAACTATTTCAAAATTTTTGGGACTTTCGGGACTGTTTCTTAAATCTCGGAACTGATTTTGCGATTTTTGGGACTCATTTCGGGACTTCCTTTAGATTTTTGAGACTTTCGGGACCATTTCGAGTTTTCATGAGTGTTTCGGGATATTTGGACTAATTTCGAATTTTTGGGACTTTCAGGCCTATTTGTCCATTTTTGGAAATAATTTAGGAATTTTGGGACTTTGAGAACTAATTAGGGATTTCTGGAACTTATTTCGGATTTTTGGAACTTTCGGGACTATTTCGGGAATCTCGGAACTAATTTCGGGACAGTTGGGACATTCGGGGCTATTTAGGGACTTTTGAGACTCTCGGGACTATTTCGGGTAAATCGGGAGTAATTTAGGTATTTTTGTGACTTTCGAGACTATTTTCAGATTTTTGGGACTTATTTTGGATTTTTGGAACATTCGGGTCTATTTCGGGATTGTCGGGGGTCATTTCGGGATTTTTGGGACTTTCGGGAGTATTTCGGAATATTTGGGACTTTCGGGACTAAAATTAGTACCGAAAATCCCGAAATAGTCCCGAGAGTCTCAGAAATCCCTAAATAGCCCCGAAAGTCCCAACAGCCCCGAAATTAGTTCCGAGAATCCCGAAACTGTCCCGAAAGTTCCAAAAATCCGAAATAAGTCCCAAAAATACCTAAGTAGTTCTCAAAGTCCCAAAATTCCTAAATTACTCCCAAAAATGGATAAATAGTCCCGAAAGTCCCAAAAATCCGAAATTAGTCCAAATATCCCGAAACACTCATGAAAACTCGAAGTGGTCCCGAAAGTCTCAAAAATCCAAAAGAAGTCCCAAAAAAATCGATACACTCCAAAAAGCCCCAAAAGTCCCAAAATGAGTCCCAAAAATCAGTTCTGAAAATTAAGAAATAGTCCCGAAAGTCCCAAAAATCTTGAAATAGTTCCGAAAGTCCCAAAGTTTCTAAATTAGTCCAAATATCCCGAAACACTCATGAAAACTCGAAATGGTCCCGAAAGTCTCAAAATCCAAAAGAAGTCCCAAAAAAATCGAAACACTCCCAAAAGCCCCAAAAGTCCCAAAATGAGCCCCAAAAATCGCAAAATCAGTTCCGAGAATTAAGAAATAGTCCCGAAAGTCCCAAAAATCTTGAAATAGTTCCAAAGCCCCAAAGTTTCTAAATTAATTCCAAAAATCCTGAAATAGCCCCGTAAGTCCGAAAAATCTCGAAATACTCCAGAAAATCCGAAATTATTCCTGAGAATCCGGAAATAGTCCCAAAAATCTGGAAACAGTCCTGAAAGTCCAAAAAATCCCGAAATTACTCCCGACAATTTTGAAATATACCCGAAAGTTCCAAAAATCCTAAATTAATCCCAAAAATCTGGAAATAGTCTCGAAAGTCCCGAAAATACCTAAATTCCTCCCGATAATCCCGAATTAGTCCCCAGAGTCCCAAAAATCCGAAATTAGTCCCAAAAATCCCTGAATAGCCCCGAAAGTCCCGAAATTATTCCCGAGAATCCCGAAAACGCCATAAATCCGAAATAAGTCCCAAAAATCTGGAAATAGTACCAAAAATCCGATATAAGTCCCAAAAATCCAAAAATAGTCCAGGAGTCCCAAACATCCCGAGAATCTGGAAAAGCTCCCGAAAATTCCGCTAATTAACTCCGAGAATTCCGAAAGTCCAAAAATCCCGAACCTCTCTCCCAAAAATCCCTAAATATTTTGAAAGTCGTCTCGAAAATCCCTATTAGTTCCGAGAATCCCAAAAATCTCAAACAAAGTTTCCGGGAATTACGAAATAGCTTCGAAAATCCCGAAATAGTCCCGAAAACCCCGAAATAGTCTTGAAAATCCTTATTTAGTCTGAAGAATCTCTCAAACCCTGAAACAGTTCCCAAATTGAGGTGTAGTGAGTTTAGGTGAGGTGTGGTGAGAACGGGTGTGACGAGTTAAACTGTGGTGAGTTAAGTTTTGGTGGATTTTGGTGCAGCAGTAGGAGGTGTGGTGAGTTTGGGTGAGGTGTGGTGAATTTGTATGTGGTGAGTTGATTTGAGGAGAGGTGAAGTGAGTTGTGGTAAAGTAAGTTGAGGTTTGTGTAAGGTGAGGTGTTAATTCTCTAAATTTCTCCTAAATTATACAGTATTTAGTTTGAAAGTATTTAGCCATCGACTAAATACCTTGGTACTTCAGTAAAAGTATTTTGCATCCCCAAGGTACCTGAGTACTTTGGACCAGAGTATTTAGCGCCTGCTAAATACTTTCATTTTTTGTACTTTGGTATCTAGCAGCTCCTAAATACTCAAGTTTTTCTTACTTTAATATCTAATAACTCCTAAATACCCAAATATTTTTTACTTGGGTATTTAGTAGCTCCTAAATACCTAAATAAATAGTACTTGGGTATTTAGCAGCTCCTAAATACCTAAGTAAATAGTACTTTGGTATTTACAGCAACACTAAATACCTAAATACTTTTGTACTTAGTACTTAATACTTAATAAATACAATTTTGCCCATCACACACACACATATAAGTCCCGACTTTTAAAAAATATTCCGCGAGTCAATTTTCCGCTAAAATCGGTACGAATGGTCACGAAATACACCCGAAAAAAACTTAGTGTTGGTTCTAGGTAGGGTCGAGTACAACATGAAAGTATGTTTCTTATAGTTCCCTCCATTTTTATTTTCTTTAAAAACAACCGTTATGTTCGTACTGGATGCTCTTATCTGTTAAGCAATATATTAGGAGCGTACTCGTACGCCCAACTATCTAAAGTTTTAGAAAACTTTTACTGGTTTTGCGTTCTCGTACCCAAAAAACTTGCAAGTAGGGGAAATTGAGAGAGCAAAATGTGAAAGAGACCTGCAAATTTCTGCTGGAAAAATTTTTCCCAGCTAAAACTTGCAAGTAAGAAAATCGGCTGATCACAAACACATGTTTGTAAATAAACAAAAGAAAATATGGGCTTTTTGAGTTATTTATTGCAAATTGTATTACTAATGCTAGTATACAACGAAAAAATTAGTAAATTTAATATGCACAACACTTGTTGTGTTTATTTTTCGCTAATTTGCTATTAATCTCCAGTTAGTTTACTTTAGTGTGTGCTGACTATGGTTGCCGTATGACATTTTTCGTTTGTACCATAATTTACCTTTAAATATACCAAATTAGATTTAAATGCAGCATGCTGAAATGTTGTTTTGCTGAAGTTTTCGGTTTTGGTAGGTTGATTGTTGAAATGAAAATTTTATAATTTTAAAGCTACATCTGTAGCTATATCTATTACATTGTTTTTGGATCAATGATGGGTGTTTGGACGAGATACTCTTGTTTTCGAATGCGTCACCATGTGATATCACAAATAATTATGAGAAAAATAACTTATTCATCCCGATATAATTAATTTGTATTTTAAAAAGATTTTTCTTATCGAAAACTATTCAGTTGTATAAAATGCCAAATAGGGGGAAAATGTACCAAACAGAAAATAAATTGCCAAATTAATCACCAGTGGCAACTGTGCAAGTGATCAGCGGTTTCGAAGGTTGCATGTTTTTGCAAATTTTGCGTTCTCGTACTTCTGTGGATATTTCGTCTCTTTGAGAGCGAATTGCTGCTGGAGAATCTTGTCCTCTCAATACGAGTACACACCTATTGTTAGACCTAGCTTACTGGGAGTTTTCATCGGGTAAATTTAAAAACCCTCTATTTTCCTTAATTTTTTCAACTTTGGCCACCGCTGATTTCAAAAATTTCTCTGAACGTGGCCAAATATGTAGTATTTATCTAAAAGTACATTTATTCTGAATTAATTGATGCCTCAACTAATGCAATTGCACTAAAATTGTGGAATTTAAGCAGATTAAGTAAAAATACGGCCTTGCATTTACCGGACTTTCCGATTTTTTGAGCAGGGTGGCCAAAAAATTTATCAATATTTACTTATATATATTAAGTTTTTATTTAAATATTTGGTCCAACGTTTTCACCATTAATTCACGTTCACGTTTGGTTTTGTGGTCTTCAGAAGGCATATCTTCCATTGTCATTTTAAAAAACCTAATGAAAGAGTTATGTCCGTGAAGAAGTTCTTGTGGCAACAATGACCTGGTTCGATGGTGAATCGTCCTTGAATCTGTATAATACAGTTGGTGGCAATTTCAACTCCACCGCTGCCACTGCCAATGCCAATGCTCTCTCACCGGTAAACACCTTCACTGCTGCATCCAATGTGGGGAGAAATACACAAACCTCAGTATATCCAGTAAACAAACTTAGCTATTTTTTTTCACAAGTTTGGTCCCCATAAAGGAATAGTGTTGCAAGCAACGCTTTTTCGGCAATTAGGGTGTTGTGCAGCTATTTATTGTGGTGAAAATTATTTAAGCACTGGAGAGATTTATTCACATGGAATTGGAGATAGGGCTGATAGATTTATTTTAAATAAATTGTGAATCTGCGAAAATATCTTTTCAGCAGATGAATATACTTTTTAACCTTTCTCCCGAAAATTTACATACAGGCTCGAAAATATGCGAGTAACATTCAAATATCGTCGCTTGGATGGAAAATTGCCGGAAGCGTCATTTTGACAATTTGTGGTTTTTGGATATCTTTAGTTTCCGAGTAATTGACTAAAATGTTTTCGGTTATTTGGTACAAATTGCGTTAGTGTTGCTGTCGTACTAAACTAATCAAAATCTTTCAAATAGAGTTATCTGTTCTTCTTTAGTTTCCGACATATTCAGCTTTATCATGAGTTTCATTTTCTAGAACCGGGTCACTTTTTACTTTTCGTTTGCGTGTATTCACTACAGGTGGATGAAAAAACTGTTGGCGAAATTTGGTTCGGGCGAAACTCACGATTAGGCTGATTAGTAAAAAGTATCGTTAATTTATAAAAATTGTTATCACATTTTGGCGTATATTATTGAAACTGACTGCAAATTTTTTGACAAATATCGTATCCGACAAAATTTTATTAAACTCATAAATGGTTGACACTAAACTAAAAAAATAAAACAATTTAAGAATTTCATGAACTAGTACATGGCATTCTCCGACACTTTGGAGATAATCTGTAGTCTAGCTCCTGAGAAATTGCATTCCAAACTTCAATTGTGAGCTACCGAAAGTAACTTGTGACAATCTTTTATCCAGGCGACGATATAATATTTACCTAAAATATGCATCTAAATAGATTATAATTGTCATTATTTTCGCAGTTGGAGTATATGCCAGACGAGTAACAGGTACACAAGTGTACCTAAATTAGCACTTGAGCTTGTATATCTATCTCTCTCTAACGCATTAATTATACATACGTCAGCACCAACGCCCGACAAAGTTATGTCTGTATTTAATAATGGCCCTATGACAAAATATTAATGAAATGTATTCGTAGATTTTTATTTACTTTCATTTCATACATCAGTATTGAGATGAATTATTTTTACTAAATACCAGGAATAAATATTTAATAAAAAACTATTTCATTTAAGCTTAACCAACTTATAGTTGCTCGGAGCTAATTTTGGAACGCTTCATGAAATATTTTCATACAGTAAATGCAACCCTGGGTGCATCATTAA
>NW_016160873.1:28972-30375 GCF_001687245.7 Rhagoletis zephyria | reverse complement strand
CAATTTTCCAACTGCGCCTTCTTTGTTGGCTCGACATATCCTAAAAAGACATAATTTTACATTAAACAATAGAAATCGCAAAAATTAGCAAACAAATACTCGCTTTGTTTTGTTTTGTTGTCAAATTTCTGAGAAATGTGAATTCACCACGATGCGATACAGAAAGAACAAGGACCAGGGATGTAATTTTAAGTAAACTATTATTCAGGGGCAAGGCGCAGAGCGTTCAGGGCAGCAATATTAATTTGTATCAAATATAACATTAAACGGTGGTTCTAATACATTTTTTGATATTATTAACCAGAGTACATACATTATATGGTATTTCTTTCAAAAATTAATGTACTATATGAACTTCTTTTTCAAATATTTCTTAAGTTTCTTTCATGAGTGCTGAAAAGCAACCATGCGTGTAAGAAATTGTGTGCTACCTAAAATTTCATCTCTGGAAACTTTATCCCCATAAAGGACTTCACCACAGTTTTTTTACTGGATATACTGAGACACAAACGCTCTCTTTTTTGACTACTGCTCTTTCTATTGCTTCAGTTGATGGTTCGGCAGGGAGTTATCACGCTCAACGTGTGCCTATCGCTGATGATAGGTTTGTATTAGGGATGTGCCGGGTATCCGATAGATATCCGGAATCCGGCCTATCCGGCCGTTTTTTGGTTATCCGGTTATCCGGCCGGATACTGGCTAATATCCGGCCGGATTCCGGATATCGATTATAGAAGATTCAATCTAGAAATTTAACCCAGATTTTGTATTTTTGTAATCCAATTTAATAGTATCTAATTAGTAATCGAAGCTAACAATTTTTATATTAGTAGTTTTGACTTTCATCAAATTTGATAGTCGTTTGACATGTGCTGTGGACCGTGTAAAGTGCTGTTTGATCAAATTGAAAGAACAAGTGCCCGAAAATTTAAATAAAAACAAGAAATGAGCAAGAAAAGAAAACAATTCGACTTCATTTTAGAACTAATAAATAATTTCAAAAATCTCCAAAACCTTTTTTGTGGTGATACAACTTCAACAAAAACTGAAATTTTATGGGTTTTTAGACGTGTTTAAGTCAAACCATCTAATTACACTGACATATCTGTGCACAATAATTTAAATAAAAACAGAATAAGAAAAAGAATACGACTTAGTATTAGTATTAACAAATGAATACAAAGCTTTCTTAAGCTTCTCTTCAACTTCATCCAAAACGAAAAACAGAAATTTGATGGGTTTTTTGAAGCGTGTAAGTTAAACCATCTAATTACACAGAAGACAGTTTGATCAAACAATGTGACCATGTAAGGTCCATATAAGGCATCAACACACATGTGCGATTCTGACGGTGCGAATCTGTTCCGAAAAAATTACAACAATGCCGCAACTATTTATTGGAA
>NW_016160873.1:16005-28431 GCF_001687245.7 Rhagoletis zephyria | reverse complement strand
AATGAGCAAGAAAAGAAAATAATTCGACTTCATTTTAGAACTAATAAATTATTTCAAAAATCTCCAAAACCTTTTTTGTGGTGATACAACTTCAACAAAAACTGAAATTTTATGGGTTTTTAGACGTGTTTAAGTCAAACCATCTAATTACACTGACATATCTGTGCACAATAATTTAAATAAAAACAGAATAAGAAAAAGAATACGACTTAGTATTAGTATTAACAAATGAATACAAAGCTTTCTTAAGCTTCTCTTCAACTTCATCCAAAACGAAAAACAGAAATTTGATGGGTTTTTTGAAGCGTGTAAGTTAAACCATCTAATTACACAGAAGACAGTTTGATCAAACAATGTGACCATGTAAGGTCCATATAAGGCATCAACACACATGTGCGATTCTGACGGTGCGAATCTGTTCCGAAAAAATTACAACAATGCCGCAACTATTTATTGGAACATTCACAGCTCTTCATTTCGTCGTGCCGAAATTGCAGACCTACGCGTTCGGAAACGAAAAGGTTAATAGGCGGGTTCTGTATAATTTAAACAAAAATTAAAGTAAGAAAACAAAACATCTTGATTGTTCAAAAGCAAAGAATTTGATGAAGATGTTTGTTTATAAGATGGCATTTTTCACTGCGATAGCGTCGCACAGATGTGTGCGTAATTGTGTTTTCGAAGTGGTAAATTCTGTAGCATCAGAAACTGTGCGGAGGTCGAGGTGAACTCGAGCCGGCAAAAAAACAATATTGTGAAATTTATTAAGGGCAGCAGTCTACCGGATATCCGATCGGATATCCGAATCCGGCTGTTATTTTTTACAGGATATCCGGAATCCGGTTATCCGGCAAAATCTATATCCGGCACATCCCTAGTTTGTATAGTAACCAATAGTCAGTACTAATTTGTACTGGAACCTGCAAATTTTTACTGTAAAAGTGTATGATAACCCAAAAAATTTGCAAGAGAGCACTGAATCGAGAGCGTAACAACACGGGAGAGCTGCAAATTCTTGCTAGTGAAATTTTTACTAGCAGAAATTAGCTAGCAGAAGAAGAAGAAGAATAAATGTAAAAACCGCCATTTGTTGAATTGGTTTAGAAGAAACAAAAGTAAAATGAGTGGAAATGAAAATATTAATGATGTACTAGACTGTGTAAGTGCTTGTGTGTAAAGCAAAGAGTTTAAAACTGATTTATAAATAGTAAAATGTTTACAGCAGAATATCAACAACAACTATTCACTTGCAAGTTTTTACTAGTTTTGCGTTCAGTAACTTTTTCTGCTAGTTTTCTCTTCTTCTCAATTTTACGCTCTATTTTGCTTTTACGCTCTCGCTGCAATGTTTTACTGGAGAAGTAACTATACAAACCTGATTCTTTGCAGATTTCTAATTTGAGGAGTGTCAACTTCAAATTGGGAGTGCCATTGTTTGTACCTGCTTTGTTCGCAATTGGAGTATGATGTGTTTGTCCTTATTGATACTTGGCTCAATTCACAGTTCTTTGACTCCGAATTCTTCAATATTAGGCATTATGATGTTTTCCGAGAATATCGCGATCCAGTCAATATTGGCTGCATTAGAGGAGGACAAGCGTCATTAGTTCTTCTACAAAATAACGATACGCTGCTAGATTAGCTTTATGTGAATATAAAAAATGCATCTAATTCGCTGTACGTTTGTGCGTCGTATATATATATCCCTCCAGCTTAGCAATAAACTTATATTTAATTTTGTTTCTCTTCATGAAGGCATTGGTGTATATCAGCTTGTTGTGTTGGGAGATATCAACCTAAGCAATATTACCTAGTCGTATTTAGATAATAATGTATTTTTAACTCCTTCTAATATAAGTAATGTCATAGAGTCTTACCTTATTGATAATTGCTTAGGATGTGACTTAGTTCAGGTTAACTGGATTCACAATAATTTTACCCCTACTTAGATCTTATATTTTTAAATAATAATATTAAGTTTAATGTTCAGGTCGCCGCTTCATCACTATCACCATCTACCTTACATCATCACCCTTTGTTGCTTGACATTGAATTTTATGAGTATTTTGAGGTTAATCATGAACATCAAGAAATTGCATTTAATTATAACTCTTCTAATTCGATATCATCGATAACGCATTTCTTAATATCCTTTGGGATGATTTTCTTGGTGATGGTGATATTGCTAGTTGCTTTGACCAGTTTAAAAGTACGGTGTTTAATCCTTGTAAAAAACACATTCCATTTCATGCTTATTTGCCTCATAAGTTTCCTTGGTATTCGAAGAAACTAAAACGTTTAAAGAGCTTGAAGAATAAGTTCTTTAAAAAATTCAAGTCAACTAATGAGCAGGAATACTTTAATCTGCATGCTAAGTTTAAAAATAAGTTCGACAACTTAAACAAATCTCGCTACAGAGAGTATATCAATAGTTTCGAAATCAAAATTAAAAATAATCCAAAAAGTTTCTGGCAATTTATTAAGTCTAGAAAAAATTTATCTACGGTTTCCACTTGGGTTCTCTATAACGATTCCAAGGCTAATAGTGTTTTAGATGCTGCAAACCTTTTCGCTGACTTTTTCTCATCGAACTTCGTCACTGATGATGATTTATCTAACGATGACCTCTCGGATATACTTACTCAGGATTTGTGCAGTATTTATTCTAATTTAAATCTAGGGTCTTTAGTTCTGTCTGACGATGACATCATTAAAGGCATTATAAGCCTGAAGCCCTCAATGCAGACTGACATGGATGGCTTATACGTGGTGCTACTGAATGAAACACTGCCCTTCTCTGGGGACACCATTAAAAATTATTTACAACAAGTCACTCCTGTTTTCACAAAAGCGATATCTGTAATTACAGGCCAATCTCGAAGCTGTCAACTGTTTCGAAACTATTTGAGAGTGCTATAAAGGAAAAACTATTTTTCAACATTAAGCAACTTCTTTGTCCATATCAGCATAGTTTTGCCTCTGGAGAGTCTACCATTACTAATCTTGAGTTTTTTTCTGATGATTGTCTTAACGCTTTTCAGAATGGTTACCAAGTGGACACCATATATACGGACTTTTCTAAAGCATTTGACAGAATATACCACAAAATCCTACTTGCAAAGCTTGCCCATTTAGGTTTTCATTCTATGTTACTCCAGTGGATTCAATCCTACTAAGTGGATAGGAAATTCACTGTTGCCCTAGATGGAGTGTGCTCTTAGTCATTTATATCAACTTCTGGTGTTCCCCAAGGGAGCATTATTGGCCTTTATTCTTTCCTTTTTGTTTTGATGACATTAAGTCTTGCTTCTCTTCGGCAAACTTCCTTTTGTATGCTGATGATTTGAAAATTTACTTAGTGATTAAAAGTCTTTTAGGGCCGTTTTCTAATGTAAGCAGTATATTTGCCTTAACTAACAGGGCAGATAAATTGTTCCTCACTTTAAAGTGT
The DNA here is from genome assembly GCF_001687245.7 of Rhagoletis zephyria. NCBI lineage: Eukaryota > Metazoa > Arthropoda > Insecta > Diptera > Tephritidae > Rhagoletis > Rhagoletis zephyria. The sequence continues at coordinate 24,980 of NW_016160873.1, read as the reverse complement.
TTTGGTTTTCTTATCTTACCGGTAAAAATAAATTTATGATTCCGTAGAGTGAAACTTCACTACATTTCCGAGAGTGAAACATCACTACATTCGTCATAAAATTTCAAAGGTTGGCAATGCAACATAAGCAAATATAGAGAAAGAGCATCTGTTAGCAAAAACCAAAACCTTGGTAGAAATATCTAGTATATCTGACTCATAAACCAAAACTAAACCAAAATTTAAAGTTGGGTACAAATTTTTAAAGGATGCATCGGGTGAGCAACAATTTATCGATTCGAAAAATTAATGCGCTGATGAGAAAACGAAAACTCGTATATCGAGACGATAAAGTGGCCGGTAATCTAAAGGTTAGATGAGAAAACGGACCTTAATGATTAATTTGTCCTTTAAGCTGAGCTTGATAAAGTGCACACTTGGTGCGTTAAAAACGGACTATTTCTTAATATTAAAAAATGTCATAAGATTACTTTTAGTAAACTCCATAAGCCCTTGCTCACATTCAGTGTTGCCAGAACTTTTTGGACGAACCGGCTAAATTGGCAAATAAAACCGGCTAAAATGTTTCAACTAAATTTCACATGTTTTATTTAAATAAATCACGAGTAAAAAGACTATTTCTTGGAGAGAAGTTACAAATTCGAGCCGGAAAAAATTTTGCCAGCAATAATTTGCAATTAGGAAAAACATATGATTGTGGCGCATGGTTGGATTTTTCGTCGACGATAATTTGAATAAACAAGTTCGTTAAATTTAAAAATTTACAAACTGGAGCGATTTTAAAATGAAAAATGTAAGTTAATACTTGTTTACTTAATTAATTTAGTTAATTCCAATGATTTGAAAGGTAGTCGGCAAAAGAAAACTGTATTCTTAATCGGAATGCAATCTCAACCAGAGTCGATATAGTAAACCCGACAAAGAAATAGAAACGTATATTGAAGAAAGTCGGACTGACAAGACATATACNAAAAAAGTTTGTTTAAAAAATACATATTTGTATATAGTGCTTGAAAATATCATTTTTTCCCTTACCTTAAACCTTTGGGAGTGGGCAAAAATGATGTAATATCTACATGTAATATTTATTCTGTTTGTTGGCACTATATCCAAACACAAACGCATCTTAAGTGTCTTAACAGTGAAAAAATTTCTTATTTTCTAAGTTTGCGAATAAAACATCACACTTAAAATTAAGACATTTATAGCAAACATTTTATGAAGAAAATCCCTTCTTCGTTTAAAATAAAAATAAGCGAAATCGGCCCAATTTCATAAAATCCTGCCTGACATGAAAATTTTCTCCACGATTAGGCTAGTAGCCATTTCTAACAGATTTTGGGTCGCTTAGTCAAAAATGGAAACATATATACATATTTGAAATTTAAGAAAACAAGGCAAATAGCAAAATCGGCTAAAAACGGCTAATTTTTTTCTGCAAATCGGCTAACAAATCTGTTAGCAAAAACCAAAACCTTGGTTGAAATATCTAATATATCTGCCTCATGAACCAAAACCAAACCAAAATTTAAAGTTGGGTACAAGTTTTAAAGGTTGCATCGGGTGAGCAACAGTTTATCGATTCGAGAAATTAATGCGCTGGTGAGGAAACGAAAACTCGTATATAGAGAAGATAAAGTGGCCGGTAAACTATAGGTTAGATGAGAAAACGGCCCTTACAATTGCATTTATAGGCATTTATCAGGAATAATCTTTAATATAATACGCGAAGGCATTTTTTGTGCGGCATAAAAGCTCTGTACCGTTCGCCCGATTTTTAAAAATGAGATGTCAAATTAAAGAGCTTGCTCTGTAGATGTGCAATAAGGTTTTACTTTTTCGAAAAGAGTTGCCACCTGTTAAATAATTAAACTCAAGTTATTTACTAATCAATGCCCTCAGATCCGCACCGTCCGTTCGATTTTTAAAAGTGAGGTACCAAATTAAAGGGCTTAGGGTGTGGATGTTCAAGAAGGTTTTACTTTTTCGAAAAAAGTTGCCGCCTGTTAAGAAATTAAGTTCAAATGAATTAAAAAGTTAAATCAATTATTAAATATGGGTATCAATCGAAAAGGTTTTGAAAAGGCTTTATAACTCAACCACGTATAGGAGGGTTGCCACATGATAAAAAATATGTAATTCAATTTCAATTAAAGAAATTTGGTAAGTGAATAAGGTATCGCTATATGGGTGTCATTACAAAAGAGATTTAAGAAAGTAGTAGTTGGAAAATATTTTGAATAGATCTATTTGAGAAGTCTAATTGAACTATTTTTTATATAAAATATTAACGATGGCTGTCAAATGAAAGAGCTTCAAGAAATACTTAGTTTGACAATTTAGAACATTTTTGATGTATTTGAGGGTTGCCCTAGTTTAAAGGGCTAAACTAAAACTATTCAATAAGTTAATTGAATTACTAACCGATGGTTATCAACGGAAATGAGTTTAAAATCTATTATTTAAGAACTATATTTAGGAGGATTCCCACGCATTTAAAAAATAAATTTCCTCTTAATTGATCAGTTACATGGAATATTTATAACAATGTCCGACGAAAAATATTGAAGGAAATTTTAGTTCGAAAATAATTTTTGAGAAGGTTGCCACCTGTTTTGAAAGTGGTATTTCGTTTAATTATACAAAAGTTACATGCAATTTTAAAATATGGTTATCAAAAGAACGAGTGTTAAGAAATCTTTAAGCTGAACATTTGGTTTTTTTTTTTTGTTGAACAAATTAAGCTCAAATTATTTAATAAGTTCAATGGGTTGTCAAAAGATGGGTATCAATCGAAATGGATTTGAAAATAATTTATTTCTAAACTGTATTTAGGAGAGTTGCCATGTGCTTAAAAAAATTAAATTCAACTTAATTCATGAGTTAATTGAAATATATATTTATAACAATGCCAGGCGAAAGATTTTAGTTTGAAAATACTTTTAAAGGGGTTGCCACCTGTTTGAAAAGTCGAATTTGTATTACTTATACGAAAGATACATAAATGAAATATCGAATTATTAGTGTCAAACGAAAGATTTTTAAGAAAACTATAGGCTGATAATATTTTTAATTAGAGTTGCCATCTATTTTTTTGAAGGTAATCACATTTGTACCGTTATTTCGAATTTCCAAAATGAGAAGTCAAATTAAAGAACTGGGATTCTACATAGATGTGCGCAGGTTTTATTTTTTGAAATTACAGGGAGATTTGAAATTTGATGAAATGAAAACCGGCACCATGCGAGACCTCTCATCACTGAGACATTTTTTAGATTAATCATTAGGAATATTTTTAGAAGTTTTTGAATAGGGTTTCACCTGTTTAAAAAATTTAATTAAATGTTGGCGTTTTGACGCCATGCGGGTTCACTAGTTATCTTTATTTCTGGTTGTACGCGAATATTTACCAAGGTGCGTTCATGAAACGATGCAGATAACCTGATCAATTTAAGCAATTTATCCCTTTATCACTTTAGACGAAGACCCCTAATATGCTCCTTAAAGTACATTTATGCAAGTTTTCTGTACAGTATGTAATAAATAAGCAGGGTTCGTATTTGCACACACATGCTCTGCTCACACACACGCTAGAAACACATTCAACTTGCACTCACTGCTCATACACATGTGTGTGCAAGAATGATAGAATACAAGATTGCGCCGTCCTGGGCGTTGACATTTGTGTACCACAAGTAAACAAAGAATAGAGCGAAAAGGAGAACGAGTTGAAACTGCCAAAACAGTTCACTTTACAGCGAAAAACGTGTTTTAATTTTGCTAAATACGAAAATATGGCATTTTTCACCGAATCTATTAGAGAACAGTCAACATTTTAGTGCACTTCATTGCTTCGCAATTGAGGCTGCTTCAGCAAACGTTTTAGTGTACTACATTGCTTTGCAATTTGCAGCAGCATCTCTGCGGGATTGATTAGTTAACATCCTAATGGAGGCTGCGTGGAGCAGAAACAAAATCATTGTAAGGAAATGCTGTTAATATAATAATAGAGAAACATTTCGGGAACGGCTTTGCCGTGCCCTATGTACACAAAATGCAGCGGTTCGTCCCAGCGCTACACTTGCATCTACGCTCTTTTCATCTAGACGGCTGTCGCAATTTAACACACGGCACATCATTGTATTAGTTTTTACGCAGTCTCCAACTCAAAAATCACGCACAAATTGCAAATTAACACAGTTTAAACTGATTTTTCGCTTATAATTCAAATTTCTTCTTCGCTGATTTGTAAACAAAGGTTTATTTACAAGTTACCACAACTGTCAAAATCGGCAAAACCAAAGTAGCGGTACCACTGACGGCGCCACCTTTGTTCGCTGCACCGTGATGTGTGTGCATAAGTGGAAAACAAACTCTGCTCACAGAAGAGTGTGTGCTGTTTGTTATTAAGCACATCCACATGTGTGTGAGCCGATTTTTGTACAAATTTCAGCCCATGCACATGTACATAATATATTTTTTAAAGAATTTTTTTATTAAACGTTATTTTTTAAAAGACAATTGTTGTTGTTTTATTGTCCGATCAGTTCGTAATTTATTAAATGTAGTTTTATTCGCACTAAAAACATAGATCAGACTAGCCTGGTAACATAATATTTAATAAATTACGAACTGATCGGACAATAAAACATATAATTAAATCTCGGAAGGCCTGCCGAGTATTATTTTATTTTTTTCTGTCACCAACTAAAATACAAAACAGCAAGATGAAAGATTTTTATAAGCATATGAAGTACAAGCATGGTGAACATACATGTATCACCCTTAAAAATTACAGCAAACAAAATCAGAAATTAGCAAAACAAAAAGAAGACCTAAAATTCTTACTGGAATGCAAGAGATATGGACTTATTCCTATCCATTTGACAAATTCGATTAAAAACGTAACCATTAACACCAGTTCTGATAGGATAAAACAACAGATGGAAAAGTCGAAACGAGCCTTTCTTATGAAAATATTAAATATAGAAATAACACAAACAAACATTAATATAAAATTAACTAAAGATCTCTTAAACCAAGCGCAACAACAACTAAAATGCAATTTAAATGAGTCAGAATTCAATACGTTCGTCAATAAACAAAGTTTTCTTGGTCAGAGGATCGCAGAAAAGAAGAGGTCGACTCTCAATTCAAAAACANACGTTCGTCAATAAACAAAGTTTTCTTGGTCAGAGGATCGCAGAAGAGAAGAGGTCGACTCTCAATTCAAAAACAAGTGTGAACAAGTGCAGAAACTGGGAATAAAAACGGATAACAACTGGTTCGTTAATAATACATCGATAAAATTTCCTGACGATGTAAAGTGGATACTCTCACTTGGGAGAAAATTCACCTTGCCAACAACGAAATCAAATTTCTCTCCATTACATATAATAGCTGAAATGGAACAACTAATACAATCACTGGAGAATGAAAGAGAAAAAGAAGTAGCCAGAAATAAAGTTAGTAACAGAATCCTACTATTTAAGCGCAATATTAAGCACAACGCAGCGGAGAAATTTATTTTAGCAGCCTTTTACAAAGCAAAGACGTTCGTCAGGCTACACAAAAACAATCTTATTATAACCGATGCCGACAAAGGCAACAAAACAGTAGCTATGTATAAAACAGAGTACCTAGACAAGATGAACAAATTAATAGACGACAAAAACACATACAAAGCAATAAGAAGTGACCCTACGAATGCTCTGCAAAGAAAAAACAACAAAATAGTGGACGAACTTTACAAAGGCAAACACATTAACTTTAGAGAAAAGCAACAGCTCACATGCACCGCAGCCACAGCGCCTAGACTTTATGGATTGCCTAAAATTCATAAGCTCGATGTTCCTCTTCGTCCTATTGTTTCCTCGTTTATGGTCCCCTGTTACCAGCTGTCCAAATACATCGGAGAGTTTTTGAAAATGTTAATTTCGGATAAATACAATGTTAAGAATTCCTTCAACCTAAAAGACAAGTTAGCCAATATACGTGTGTGTGATGAAGATATGTTAGTGTCGTTTGATGTCGTGTCCTTGTTCACTAATATACCAACAATGTTAGCCTCAAAAATAGTCATGAACAAATGGGACCAAGTTAAACAAAAAACCAATATTCCGAAAAAGAAATTCCAAGAAATTTTAGAATTTTGCCTAAAAGACAACAACTATTTCATGTTCAACAAAAAACTATATTCACAAACGTTTGGAATGCCTATGGGCAATCCTATTTCCCCAACAATAGCGGACATAATTATGGAAACCTACTGACAATACCATCTCGGAACTCAAGCAAAAATACAATATCGACATTAAATTTATAGCCAAATATGTGGATGACATCTTTGCTATAATTAAACGCAATGACGCGAATATCATTCTAGGAATTCTTAACAAGTATCACAATAAACTTCAATTTACGATGGAAATAGAGGAAAATTCAAAAATCCCTTTCCTTGACGTTTGATACATAGAGAAAACCACGGTCAACATTGCGGCCGCTTACATTTCTTGTTTATGATTACAAATAAAAATGTTTATTATTTTAGTATTGATAAAGCTACCACAAAAGATGGTACAGATGCGCTGTATTTAGGTGTTAATCAAAGTTCTTAAACATTGTGAGTTTTTTGTCCTCAAATTGTTGTTTATAATTTTTAATTCCATATATGTATATGTATGTTTGTATGCTATATTCATTAATTTTTAATTACAATGTGCCTTTGTATTTTTGGTTTGTGGCAGATTTAATAAAGCTGGATTGCCCCTGAAGATGCTAAAAATGTTTTAGCGAAACGTTGGGCCAGAAAGTGGAATAATGTAGTTTTATTCGCACTAAAAACATAGATCAGACTAGCCTGGTAACATAATATTTAACAATTGTTGTTGTTTTTTATATGACAGAAAACATATTAAAAAATTATTTTAAGATTTGGGTTAGAATTCGAAGTGTAAAAGTTTCTATATTAATAAAAAATAAAGAACACACATGTGCCCGTGCTTTTTACCAAACGGCACACACATGTGATATGAGCAAGTTTTTAATTTTTTATATGCACAGCATACGTGTGGGAGCGTAAAATGTTAGAATGTGCTGCGCATGTGTGTGCAAGTACGAACCCTGTAAATAAGTAAACTTTTTGAAGTTTCATAAAATGCATTTTATTTACATAAAATTAACAAAGTACTCAAACATTTTTAACCGACTTCAAAAAAGGGGGAGGTTATCAATTCGTCGGAATATTTTTTCTTTTTTTATGTATGATACCGCATAACTTTGGACCACGATTTCAATAATTCTTTTTTTTGTTATCGGAGAGGGTCGTCACGTAATTTGAAAATTACTTGCTTAATATAAATTTCTATAAACACAAGATGGGCTCAACTTTCAAAAGTAATATACAATATTAAAAAAGAGTTTAATGTTCATTTTCCTCGAGCTCTGGTATTCGATGGAGATGGTGATTTTTCACGATTGCCTAATTTTTTTAATATTTCGAATACCAAAAAATTAACTGAACTTGTATTTTTATTATGTAGCTCATTTTGGTGGAACGAATTCAAAGTTGGCAAATTAAATCTTCGAATCCTTGTTAAGTACATATCAGTGGTAAACTCTTTTAGGCTATAAAGTGTAAAAAAAAACAACAGTAAGTGAGTATGCATTGCATATTTTTAGGACAATGTTTTCATTCGCAGTTAAACTTTTAAGAGCTCTCCAGAAAAACGAAAAATACATTTAAAATGGCGCACAGGGAATGGAAAAATAATTTTCTTCTATAAAAATATCTATCGCATATTTATTTATTCAAGAAACAGAAATAATAAAAAATATTTCTTGTGATTTTTCTTGAGAGCTGGATTCTAGGCTTTAAGATACAGTTTGTATTTGAGGTTATTAGCTTTAGGGGGGGTTTGAACCACAAAACTCACCCCTTGTGTGCGCTAATGGATATACGAAATCAATTGCATACTCCTAGAGATAATTGAGGATATTTAAAAAGGAGGCGCGGCGTTTTTAAACGTACTGAAACTATGACCTATCTTTGGATGTATATATCGTCGTTTAAAGTACAAAACCGCGTATCAACAAAATGCAAAACCGCATATTAAGATAATGCAAAACCGCGTATGTGAGATTGCATAAATTATTTTATTCCATATATCATCATATTTCTTTTTTATAAAGCAATCGCATTTCTGGCTAGCATATTTCAGGAAGAATGGATAAGATTGAGCCAAGAGCTTGTGTGAGCAAATCCAATTTTTGGCAGCCAATGTCAGTTACGCGGTTTTGCAGAATGACGACACGCAGTTTTGTACTTTAAACGACGATATGTACATTGGGAATGTTAATCCCGGGATCCCGGACTTTTTAAGGTCTCGAAAATTCCGGGATTCTTGGCAAGTAATCCCGGGATTTTCGGGATTTGTAATTTGCACTGATGGCAATAATAGAAACTCCTTTTCTTGACCAGTATTGGCTAATTTCTTTTTTTTTATTTAATAATTAATATTTGCAATGGGAGTGCAATGGGGTATAGTCGTTGTGCTGGGTATGCAGTTACAGTCGCACGGCTATACTCAATCCCGACTCTTGCGTCCTCGTTCGCGCACTCTGGGCAACGTGAGCAACCCATGCGCAAGATGCGGTAACCAACCCGAGTGGAGCCTTGGGTCACGGCAGAAAGAGAGGGAGCTTTGGTGGGGCCACTCCGACTTATTCGGTTTAAGGGCTCACTGAAGTCTGCAGCGTCTGCTCACCAGGAGGTGCGGCTGCAAGCGGGCCGCTATACAAATGTGTATCCGGTTGAATACCATCCACCTCAGCAATGGTTGTGCGCTGGGTTTGGGACCCGCCACGTAAAAAATATTGCCAATGAAAAGACCAAAAAAGCCTCGGATAACTGCATCCCCACACGTTGACGACCCCCGCAAACGGAACAAGGACTATGAATTTCGGATATGCACCTG
>NW_016160873.1:0-12420 GCF_001687245.7 Rhagoletis zephyria | reverse complement strand
ACCCGGGAGGGAACATTAAGGCTAACTTCGTCAAGAAGAAGCGGACTTGAAATTGAGCCTGTTAGTAATTTAACTATAAAAATTGTACCAAGCATTTGCCTGGGGCTGGAAAGTGTAGGCAGATTAATAAGTTTTAATCGGCTCGTATAAGGTGGAAGGTTATATTGAGAATCCCAACGGAAATTTCTTAAAGCAAAACGTAGGAATTGTTTTTGAATTGACTCTATTTTGTCTGAGTAAATTTGATACCTTGGATTCCAAACCACCGAACCGTATTCCAGAATTGGCCTAACTAATGTTGTAAACAGGGTTTTAGTGATATAAGGGTCACAAAATTCTTTTGCAAGTACACCTTTAGCCTTGTTGACTGTCACATTAATATGAAGATTAAATTTAAGCTTAGGATCCATTGTGATACCAAGGTCCACAAAATTGTATACCTGTTCCAGGTTATGGTTACCTATTGTATGCCCAAATTTACAACTGCGCTTGTTCTCTTCACTGCTCGAGCTTCATATTGGATACTATTCAAAAGCATTTCTCCAATTTTTACTAAATGACATTCATTTGTCGAAAAAGGTTGTAAAAAATTATATGTTAAGGGCTTATATAAACTCGATAACATGCTCGAGCTTCGTTCTTCTAACTTTGTCAGCTTAAAAATTACCTATTCGTCCTTGTGATCCCAAAAAATTTAAATTTTTTTAATTCTAAAGAAATTTCCTATTGCATTTGTTACTCATATTTTTATTCTACATTGCATTGAACTTTTTTAACAATTTTTGGAATTAATAATATCTTTGAAATTACAAAGTCAAATAAATCCTGCGATCAGAGAGAAAAAATAAAAACGCCACTTTAAATAAAAAAGTAGGTTTCGAACCCATTTATTATTATTTATTTTATGGTAGGAGAGCTTCTCAAATCATATAGAAGCAATTTTTTCGATTCAAGTTGTTGAAAAGTAATGAATATCTAAATTCCGGGACTAATCCCGGGATCCCGGGATTGTGAAAAAGCCGAGATCGGAAAAAGCCGAAAAAATAACATCCCTAATGTACATATAATTCTTCTGTTCGTGTGTTTGTAAGCGAACCGATTTTAACGAAATTTTTTGCGTGTGCTTGAGTAGGTCTCTGGATAGTTCATGTTCTCAGTTTGACCCGCCAGGTGGCGCTGGAATCGTGTTATTACTAAACTAAAAATCTTTGTTATGATCCGATCTGGCTTATATTCGAGATACTTATATATTGGTAACGGTAAGGGCAATACTATTGCAAAAAAACACCGCCGGGTGGTGCTGGAGTTGAGTTGAGGAGTTGAATATGGCGAAGCGAACGGTTTGGCGAAACGAATGTATTGGCGAACGCAACTTAAATATGCATTAAGAGTGTTCGCTTTTACCAGCTTGTGCAAGTTCTTTGCATCGCGGACACTTTTAATAGCTTCTCTGCCTTTTAATTCGCTTCGCCGATCCGTTCGCTTCGCAAGTGATAATATCACCCTAAACATTGTCAAGTGAGAAAATGTGCCATGATTGTCCGATTGCATCGACGTGCTGTACCACCAAGTATGTCGAACTCCCTTGTGTTCCTATTGGCCCTTTGGACGTGAATTGCCAATATTACTGTGCGTTAAAGCTTCATTTGGAGATATCAGGACTGGGTTATCCAGGGGTAAACCTCATATGACCACCGTTAAATCAACCATCAGCACCATTGCGATCCATAATAAGACATTTAGGCCCAATTTATTTCAGATGGCCTACTTAAGTAGAGATTGTTGATTAACTTCCACTATTCATTTTCAGATTATACATTAAATCTGCACTTAAATGGCCAATATTGGCTATTTAAATATGAGATATGCAACCCTGTGTTTGTACTAGGGATGTTGCGAATGTGAAATTTTAGACATTCGCGGATACGAATATCTAACAGCTAACATCCGCGGATGCGAATGCGGATGTTAAGTATTTTTAAGAAACAATTAGAATTTAGCATAATGGCGGGATCGTTGTTTAAACAGCGCTTAGAAGCCAAACCAGATGTGATAGGTTTTGTCTAATTTGCTAATTTCGCCATTTGATTGACGCTTTCTCTTTTTGTGTTCGATTCTTAATTGAAGGCAAAGGGTGAGAAAATTTTGTGTTCGTTTCTTAAAATGTTACATTATTTTTGTAGGAATGTATTGATTTTGCAAAGACTACCATGCAGTAGTTTACTAACAATTTAGTTGGATCTGGTAACACTAGTCACACTGTCACTTGATCACTGTTTTCCTTTTGACCTGACCTTCTCCTTCGTTTGTGAGACACACACATTTTCTTGTAACTTAGAATTAAAATACATGAATTATTGAAATCCAGAAACATCTCGTTCTAATTGCATCAGAAATTTAACATTGGCGACGAGAAAATGGACGAAAGGACGCTATCTTCGCTGTTGGTAAAATTTCAGGAATCGAACAAAGAATTTCTTGAAAAAATCTTGCAACAAAACTTGGCATCGTTGCAGCGCGTGCTAGGCACTGACTGCCACTCAAGTACTGCGCCGGTCTTTAGAAGCTTCAACAAAAATGTAGAAAAATGGTCTACATATGTCCAGCAATTAGAACATCATTTCATTGCCAACAATGTCACAGAGGACACTATGAAACGCGCGAGTCTTCTGTCCTGGATCGGTACGGAAACGTTCGAGCTGCTACAAAAGCTAAGCGACAATAACTTGGAAGGGAAGTCCTTCAGTGAGGTAAAATCGCTTCTAGATAGTCACTTTATTGAAAAGCAGCATATTCTGGCGGCCCGATTTAAGTTTTATTCAATTAGAATGAAGCCCAGTCAAACTTATGTCGAATGGGTGGCTGAGTTGCGTGGTGCTGCGAGAGAGTGCATGTTCGAATGCGCTGCAGATGGGTGCCGTAAATCTTTTCTCGATAGTAACATAAGGGATATGATTATCATGCATACACCACATGATAAAGTGCGAAGTGCAGCTCTCCAAAAGCCTAACCCTACATTAGATGAAGTATTGCAAATAGCTACAGTGTACGAGTCGACAATCAAAACGTGCTTGGAGATTAAGGGTGAGGGGGACGCACCAGCCGTAAATGCCATTCACCGATCAAAACAACTTGAAAAGAAGCGGAACGGAGGACGAAGTAAATCGCGAAGCTCGTCAGTCAGCGGGAAGTCTTGCCCTAGTTGTGGATCTGCACACAACAGAGGGAACTGTTTCCATTACAAGAACAAAACGAAATGTCGGTCCTGCGGTAAGGTAGGGCATATTGCTTTAGTGTCTGTATCGCATTCTTCGGCACGATCGACCACCCCAAGTCGAAAAAAGAGAATGCAGACAATGTGAACGTGGTGAGTAATACGCTTTTCGAGAGTATAGGCGTCGCCGAGGTATCGTTAGCAAATACGGCTGCTGATAAAATTCTACTAAACATAGACATCAATGACAGAACGTTGGAATTTCAAGTAGACACAGGTGCTACGTGCTTGCTCATAGGCCTCCCTACATACCGCATATTAGGCGAACCGAGATGTGAACCCACTAACAAAATTCTGAAGGCGTACGGTGGGAACGTTTTACCCCTTGTAGGAACAACTAATGTGAAAGCTAAATGGAGAGATACGATCAAATCCTTACCACTGCTTGTTGTAAAATCTGAACGCGCAACCAATATTCTTGGGCTAGACTGGTTTAAAATGCTGAAATTTCAGGTAGACTTACAAGATAACGAAATTTCTGGTAACGTGTGTAATACTTGTTCGTTCACGGAAGAGGCATCACAGCTAAATTTGCGCGTTTCTCTCAGGCAGTGTGTTAACCAGCACCCGGAAATATTCTTATCAAAGCTGGGAAACTGCAAAACGTTTAAGGCAAATATCACTCTTCAGCCTAAGGCAAAACCGAAATTCTTTAAGCCTTACAATTTACCATTTGCTCTTCACGCTGATGTGAAAGCTGAAATTGAGCGACTTGTTAAAGCTGAAGTGTTGAAACCTATACGCGTGAGTGAATGGGCAGCGCCAATCGTAGTTGTGCGAAAGCCAAACGGTAAATTTCGAATTTGTGCTGATTTCAAAGTCGCTTTGAATTCCCAAATCCAAATCGACCGGTACCCGATACCCAGAATAGAAGAGTTGTTCCATAAGCTACAAGGTGGTAAATATTTCACAAAAATCGATCTAAGCGACGCATATTTGCAAGTCAATTTAACCGACGAGGCGAAAAAATTTACGGTTATTAATACTCCATTTGGATTATTTCAATTTCAGAGCATGCCTTTCGGAATGGCTAGTGCGCCTGGAATTTTCCAACGTTTTATGGAAGAAGTCATCGCTGGTGTTCCGCATTGTGCCGTTTATTTGGATGACATTATCGTCACCGGCCAAGATAACGACGAGCACATCCGTAATGTAGAAGAAATTTTTAAGCGTTTAAGCTTTCACGGTCTTACATGCAGGGTGGAAAAGTGTAATTTTGCGGAAAAGCAAGTCGAGTACGTCGGGCATATCATCAACGCTACAGGAATAATGCCATCAGAAAAGCGAGTCGACGCAATTAAACGTATGCCTCCGCCGAAAAATATCAAAGAAATCGAATCTTTTATCGGCAAGGTAAATTATTACAAAAAATTCATCAGTAACTTTTCATCTCTTGCAGCGCCTTTAAACAGACTTAGACGTAAAAATGTTGAATATAGATGGGGGCGACTGGAAGAAAATTCATTTCAGAAGTTAAAAAATGCTATCGTAGCCACCACACAACTTGTTCACTACGATGACAGACTACCTATTATTTTAGCAGTTGATGCTTCTAAGTATGGAATCGGAGCCGTAATTTCGCACCGATATACAGACGGTATTGAAAAGCCTATCGCGCACGCCTCTAAAACACTCAACAGCAGCCAAGCACGCTACTCTCAAATCGAAAAGGAAGCGTTGGCCATCATATACGGTGTTACAAAATTCCACCACTATCTTTACGGTCGGCATTTTGAGCTCATTACAGACCATCAAGCACTTACTACACTTTTCAATCCGTCAAAAAGGCTACCTGTTATGGTGCTTCACCGACTTCAACGCTGGGCCATCGTACTTCAAGCATATGACTACACAATTCACTTCAAAAAGTCTGCGGACAACGCTACCGCAGACGCTCTCTCCAGGTTGCCAGTTGGAGATGACTACGATTTCGATGAAAAAGAAAGCAACTTACTCGGGGTGGATGCTGTATATCAGGCGGCACTGGAAGATTCAACTCTGAACGCAGAACTCTTGAAAAAGCTTACCGAGGAAGACAGTACCCTTAAGCTAGTTAAGAAATATATACTAGAAGGCTGGCCTCAGAACTTGCCAAACCAAGCTAAACTTGATGAATTTTATAAGCGAAAACTTTGTTTATCAGTACACAATGGAGTAGTAATGGTTCAAACAGATTATACCAGAGTTGTATTACCTGCTGCTACATATAGGAAAGTACTCGCTATGCTGCACGATGGGCACTGGGGCAAGGGTCGTATGAAACAAATGGCAAGACGATACGTGTGGTTTACAGGTATAGACGCGGAAATAGACAAGATGCATAATGAGTGTAGTATTTGCCAAGCCAATGCAAGTCATCCAAAGCGGGAATTTTCCCCTTGGCCTCAGCCCACAAAACCTTGGGAGAGGATACATTTGGATTTTGCAGGGCCATTTACAATCACATGTGGCTTATTATCGTCGACGCATATTCCAATTTCCCATATACCGTGAAGCTATCAGCAGCAACTACGATGACCACCATAGCAGTACTCCAGCGAATTCTGTCGGTGGAAGGCCTGCCGAATACTATCGTCACTGATAACGGAGCACAGTTCACATCATCGGAATTCAAACAGTTTTGTAAGAACAATAGCATTGATCATCTTACCACAGCACCGTTCCATCCTTCATCAAATGGATTGGCGGAAAGGTATGTACGCACATTCAAGCAAGCATTCAAAAAGATTATGATGGAAGAAGGCAACGCGGAAAGAGCATTGTACACGTATCTGGCTACATATCGAAGTACACCGAATCCTAGAAATAGTAAATCACCTGCGGAAATGTTGCATGGTCGACAGCCGAGAACCATCTTATCTGCATTGTTTCCTACCTCAACAACGCCACATGCAACAAAGAGTAAGTTCACCATAGGAAATTCAGTTTGGATTCGCTCCTACTCTGGACCCCGTTGGATCCAGGGGAAGATTAGCAAAGTGCAGGGTAACCGAATGTACGTCGTCGAATCGGGAGGTGTGGCTTATAGGCGCCACCAAGATCAAATACGCGCTTATACTGGGAGGAGTAGATTGGAAGAAAGCGATCCGGTTGACATTGACCTGCAAGCAACGGACGAAATTTCAAGGGGTGAAAACGAAATTCCTACCAATCATCAACGCGTGGATCAACAGCCGGAGCAAACTACCGAAATAAAACCATTGGGCACCCCACTTCGCCGGTCGGAACGAATTAGAGCTAAGACTGTTCGATTTGATCCTTCAAGTTATAATTAAAAGTACTAACTACCACTAACTACTTAAGTAACATTTACTTTTTTAAATGGATTTTGAGAAAAATATTTTTGAATTACGTGAAGGGGAATGTAGGAATGTATTGATTTTGCAAAGACTACCATGCAGTAGTTTACTAACAATTTAGTTGGATCTGGTAACACTAGTCACACTGTCACTTGAACACTATTTTCCTTTTGACCTGACCTTCTCCTTCGTTTGTGAGACACACACATTTTCTTGTAACTTAGAATTAAAATACATGAATTATTGAAATCCAGAAACATCTCGTTCAAATTGCATCAGAAATTTAACAATTTTAAAGGCAAAAATCACATTCCATGCCCTGTGAAGCTTTGCCAGGGAAGATGGTTGCCCTGAAAACCAGATGGTTGTTTAAAACAGTAATATTATGAAATATATGAGCTAGACAAGGACAAGAAGGCAAAAACACGCTTTTTACAGGGTTTTGTGTAACATCAAACACATTTTGCACCGGGGAAGGCAACATTTTTTCGAAAAAACGAAATCACCATAAAGCTTTTAAAAATAATTCTTCATTCTCATTCCTTTGACTGTTTCAGAATTTGGGGAATCTGTAACTTCATCAGCGTTTTTCGATTTTAGTTTCTGTAATTCATTTTTAATACTTTATTCTGCGACTGGTTTGAAAAATTTGTACTTATAGCGAGCTGTGGAAAATAAATTATTATTTTTTAGGAATGAGCATTTTGAACAAAATTCTGTTTTCAAAGTCGTGACTGCCAGCCGAATCGGAGCAGAATATTGTTGTTTTTTTTAAACAGCACCCTGTTTTTTATAAGCATTTCAATCTCAGATAGTTACGTTATTCTTATCCTAATAAAGGTCAGACCCATAACTTTTTAATTATTTGGGCATCGATTCTCTTTATAGCCAGACGTTGATCATTTCTGCTGGAAATCCCTATTGAAGGAGCTTACTCTTTGATTTTAAATAGCAAAGAAGGGACAGTTTTACCACAGAAGTTTTTAGCCAAGCGTCCAATGTATATCTCTATGAAAACAAAAAATATTGCCCGACAAGTAAACAAAATTACTGTTTTTTAAAATTTTTGCTAAAAATAAATTCTCCAAAGAGCCCCATTTGAAATTATTGAAACGAATTTATGTAACATCAAAAGCAAATCACGAAAATGTGGTTAAGAATTACAGTACACACCTTCTTAGTTTTTTCTAACGCTACGCGTACACTGCAGCCGGCATCGGCCGAATTGTGCTCGGCCGATATCAGCTATATGCGGGCGATATGAATAAACACTTATGATTATAGCATTCACACATTAAGTTAAACTTTTGGCAAATAAATTTAATCTTTTGGCAAATAAATTTGTCTTTTGACAAATAAAATTAATCTTTTGGCAAATAAATTTAATCTTTTGGCAAATAAAATTAAACTCTACTATAATACTAAACAGTGTTTGAAAAAGTAAAAAATACATTAAAAAACTGCTGTTGCTGTGCTAGGAAAGTATTTTTTTTAACTTTGGACGCTTAGCTCTACTGCACCAATATCAAGAGTTAAATTCCAGGATAGCTCAAAAGTGTTTTTTGGCTTTTCTGTTCTGTTGATTTGACTGCTCACTTTCAAACAGTTCTGTCACAGCATGGTCTCAAATACTCATCAAACTATCTGGCGCATTATATTTCAACCAAACCACGCATTATGGCCAAATGAGATAAAAAACATCTAAAATGCTACAAATCTTGAACTCCCTTAATATATTTGCAAACGCAGGTACAAAACAAATTTCTTTATGTGCATACTATGTACATTAGGGTGCTCATCAAAAAAGTTTTTTTTTTGGAATTTTATTCGTTTTTATGAGAAATATTATTGCCTATTTTTATAGATATTTTAAAAGTCATTTAGAGGTCGCGACCTGTCCATTTAGGTTAAAAAAACGGTTTTGTAGATTTATGAGTCTTTGAATGACTATTTTTGACTCGATTTCAAAGATCGAATGTCATCTGAGAAGAGGATGTATAGGCATTTAAAATGGTATTTAATAATCTATTTTCGGACTTGGCTTATTGGGATTTTTTATGGGGAAAATAAAATAAAAAAACCATATTTCTCTTAATTTTTTAAATTTTGGCCGTTTCACCAACGTAGTTTGACTTCACCAAAACTACCGTTACAAAAAACACAAAGCTAGCTATATTTTAGGGGGGTTACGTTTTGTCGGATTTCAAAAATATTCAAGACGGTACTTAAGGAGGCTAAGCACAATGTGTATACCACATTTGGTAGAGATCGATCAAGTAGTTTTTGTGATACGCATATATCATATAAGTGGGCGGTGCCACTCCCATTTTCCTAAAAATTCCTGAAAAACCACTTCTTTTCTAAAGAACGATTGTATATTAGACTGCATCACCAAAAAAAGTTGCGGTTTTCCGCCGGGATTACAAAATTTATTATATTTTAAGACGTCCACCAAAATATTTCGGAAAAATATTAAGATTTAAGCGAGCTGGACCGATTTGAAAATACCTCCGAAAATGGAGTTTTTTATGAATAAAAATAGTTTCTTAAAGAACTTTTTGAAAAAAATCCCCTCAGATGACAAAACAAATTAGGCTTAAAAATTCTGCATAAAAATATTTAAAAATCTTTTCAACGGAATCGTAATAATGAGATTTTTGATGCTGTTTTTTTGCTTTTTTCAAAGATTGATTTGCGAAAAACTTAAATAACTGGGCCAAAACTATTATGATTTAGACTTATGGGATCTCGCTAGAAAGGTATTTTCCCACTATTTCTATTTATGTGCAAAAAAAGTTATTCGTGTCCCAATATATTTTTTTTCAAATACCAACACATCTTAATTCAACTTTGAATGATATTCGTTGATCCTACCTTTCTCTTTCATCCTTTGAATGAGTTTATTAGCAAAGAAATAAAAAGGGTGAGAAAATACCTTTCCAATGATATCTCACAAGTCTAAATCGGGAGAGTTTAGGCTCAGTTATTCAATCTTATACCAATCTTTGAAAAAAGTTAAAAACAGCATCAAAAATCTCATTATTACGATTCCGTTCTAAATTTTGTTTACATTTTATAAAAATGTTTTTACGCGAATTTTTTAAGCTTAAACCGGTTTGTCATTTGAGGGGATTTTTTCAAAAAAAATCTTTAAGAAACTATTTTTATTCATAAAAAACTAAATTTTTGGAGGTATTTTCAAATCGGTCCAGCTCACTTAAATCTTAATATTTTTCGAAATATTTTGGTGGACGTCTTAAAATATAATAGATTTTATAATTCCAATGGAAAAACGGTACCGGTTTTTTTTTTGTATGGGGAGTGATGCAGTCTATTTTATATGTATATAAATTTTGAATAAATATTGATGAACTCCTTAGCCCCACTGCTCAAAAAATCTGAAAGTCCGGTACATAAACAATATAAATTCAAGGCCGTATTTAAAAGTCTCCTAAATTCGACAATTTTAATGCGATTGAGGTATCAGTTTATTTGAAAATAGATTTAATTTTAGAGAGTACTACATATCTTAAAATTGTGGAAATTATCAATGGTCAAAATTTAAAAAATTAAGAGAAATATGTTTTTTTTTTTGAATTTACCCCATAAAAAATCCCAACAAGCCAAGTCCGAAAATAGATTATTAAATACCATTTTAAAGGCCTATATATCCTCTTCTCAGATGACATTCGATCTTTGAAATCGAGTCAAAAATGGTCATTCAAAAACTCATAAATCTACAAAACCGTATTTTTTAACCTAAATGGACATGTCGCGACCTCTAAATGACCTTTAAAATATCTATAAAAATAGGCAATAATATTTTCATGAAAACGAATAAAATTAGGGGATAGGGTCTTGAAATTTCCAAAAAAAAACATTTTCAATGAGCACCCTAATGTACATAGTATGCACATAAATACTTTTTTTTTTGCACCTGCGTTTGAAAATATATTAAGGGAGTTCAAGATTTGTAGCATTTTAGATGTTTTTTATCTCATTTGGCCATAATGCGTGGTTTGGTTGAAATAAAATTCGCCAGATAGTTTGATGAGTATTTGAGACCATGCTGTGACAGAACTGTTTGAAAGTGAGCAGTCAAATCAACAGAACAGAAAAACCAAAAAACACTTTTCAGCTATCCTGGAGGTTAAAGTTCTGAACACATTGAAAACGACGAGCTACGGACCACAGCTTCCAATTTGTCATCTTCATTATCTAAACGCTTTGTCGATGGCGACATGATTTCTTTGAACGCCGCAGCGACATCATGAATTTGTATGAGTTTGACATAAAAGAAGAGGAAGAACCTTAGAAAAATAGAAATAAATCTAATCTGGCCACAACCACAGCCGTCGCGTAGCCCGGTCGTCCCCAAAATAATTATCTACATAAGAGTACGTGTTAAAATAATTTGACAGCTGTGGTTTGTAGCTCGTCGTTTTCATTGTGTTCGGGCTATAACTCTTGATATTGGCGGAGACAAGCTAAGCGTCAAAAGAAAAAAAATACTTTCCTAGCACAGCAACAGCAGTTTTTTAATGTATTTTTTACTTTTTCAAACACTGCAAAAATATTCAATTTATTTGCCAAAAGATTAATTTTATTTGCCAAAAGATTAAATTTATTTGCCAAAAGATTAATTTTATTTGTCAAAAGATTAAATTTATTTGCCAAAAGATGAAATTTATTTGCCAAAAGATTAATTTTATTTGCCAAAAGTTTAACTTAATGTGTCAATGCTATATATGAGCGCCCTCACACATAAACCGATCACCGGACCGACATCGGCCGTTGTCGTCCGACAGTGACGATAAATTCAAACATGTTTGTTTTTCTCGTCCGATGACAGGTGATAAGTACCAAAATGGACTACGGAAAATTAACTTATTGGTTGCAAAAACAAGAAAATTGCATATAAAATCACATGTTTAGAGTACGTCAATTCAAATGTATCAAAATATTTCACTGCTTACTAAATTGTAATCAAAACTAGATTTTTGTGTACAAATACGGTCGGCAAATAACACAGCCACACAAAAAAAAATTTGTGTTCTGACCCAAAGGTCTCACTATGTGTACTTTATGTTTTTGGGGTCGCTGAATCCGAATCCGAGGTCCATTTAACCCCATCAGTTCAGGGTTTTGATATAACCCCAGAAAACCAATATGGCGGACACCTTTTGGAAAAATTCATCGGATTCGCTTGAAACTCGTTACTCGGGGGTTTTCGGGGTCGCTAGCTACGAATATGATATTATTTTTTCAAAATTCAAAATTGCGGATCCAATATGGCGGACACTTTTTGTAAAATTCGTCGGATTCGCTTGAAAATCGTTACTCAGGGGTTTTAGGGGTCGCTGAATCCCAATTTGATGTCAGTTTTCAAAAATTCAAAAGAAATTATTTTAACGGTTTGGATCAAACCCACTACTGATGGAGGTATGCTTTACTCTATCCCGTGTAGAAATTTCCATATTATGACTAAAATATGTCAATTTCTACACGGGATATTAAGGGAAAATATCGATATTAAATTCTATTTCAACATAAAAACTCTTAAAGAATTTGAAGCTTAAGTTCAATGCAGAGTAATTCGATCTTGCGTGTGTCTGCATCCAGGGCACCTCCACGTGGTGACGGTGGGCAACGGAGATTGTCCGCTATCCGGCTAAGTCCCTGGATAACGGCTTTGATGCCGTCATGGCAGACCCACGTAAGAAACGTGTTACGATGCAGGGACTCGGAACCCCAGTATCCGCGGTTGAGGGTGAGAAAGCAGGCTCTCAGGCGTCGTCATCCAACAACTGCAGCTCTTCATTGGTGGGAAACTTGGCTAATGTAGAG
>NW_016160872.1:51107-58265 GCF_001687245.7 Rhagoletis zephyria | reverse complement strand
AAAGCCCCATCGCAAAGGCGTACTGGGCACAATGGAACAGCTTAAAGTTGTTATCTGGCTGTTTGCACAGGGTATGGGAAAATGAAGATGGGCAGTGCTCCCGCAACCTAATAGTAGTTCCAAGGGTAAGAATTCCGGACGTTCTCAAGGAATTCCACAATGGTACTAGTGGAGGGCACTTGGGAATCACGAAGACCTTGGAGAAGATCAAGCAGAGGTTCTATTGGGTTGGTTGTCGGCAATCGGTCGCAGAGTGGATTGCTAACTGCGCGGAGTGTATTGCAGCTAAAGGCCCGAAATCCAGAAGTCATGGCCAGATGAAGCACTATAATTCAGGTGCACCATTCGAGCGGATTGCCATGGATGTAGCCGGTCCATTTCTTATGACCGCACAGGGAAACAAAATGTCCTTGTAGTTATGGACTACTTTAGCAAATGGTCGGAGGTATACCCGATTCCAAACCAGGAAGCTAAAACAGTAGCGGAGGTATTCACCTACAATTGGGTTGCAAGATACGGTGTACCTATAGAGCTGCGCTCTGACCAGGGAAGAAATTTTGAATCGGCGGTGTTCCAAGAGATGATACTGGGTATCCGGAAAACTCGAACAACGGCTCTTCATCCCCAATCAGATGGCATGGCGGAACGGTTCAACCGAACCCTGGAAGAGTATTTGCGGAAGGTCGTGGACAAGAATCAAAAAGATTGGGATGTCCGCATATCCTTGTTCCTGATGCGATGCCGGTCGGCAGCGCATGAAACAACGGGCAAAACTCCTGCAAGGGTAATCTTCAGCAGTGAGCTCCGTTTGCCTAGTGACCTGAAATTTGGAGTAACTGGCGATGCTAGGCGGATTGGGAAAGAGGTGTCCAACATCCTGGAAAAGGAGCTGAGAGAAATAAATGCTCTTATGAGACAGCGAACTCAAATTATGAGTGACAAGATGAAGGCCAGGTATGATAAGGCAATGAACTCCGAGGGTTTCCAAGAGGGAGACTTAGTGTTGCTGTACAATCCACAAAGGAGGAAAGGTTTGTCTCCAAAACTACAATGCAACTGGGAAGGTCCGTATAAGGTCGTCAAACGGTTGAATGACGTAGTGTATCGAATTCAGACCGTTGGGAGACCAAGAACCAAGATGAAGGTGGTCCACTTGGAAAGGCTTGCAGCGTTTGGAACAGCAAGTGTGTCTGATCGGGACGATCAGACTTAGGTGGAGGGCAGTGTGGCGAATACTGCGGCAACGCGAAGCGAACAACGAGAAATAGGCAGAATGTTCGAGGAATGACGTAGAATGTTCCACAAAGAGAAACGTCAAGTTGGATGAACACTGCGAACAGCGAGAGAAAGAGAATGAGCGATAAACTTCAGAACGTTCTAGAGCTGCCATAATGCGAGCGCAGGTATATAAGGGCGCCACCACAGCGAAGTGGGTTAGTTACAAGTCAGCAAGCTACAAGTAAAGAGAGCAGAGAAGTGAGTTGCGAATAAGCAAGCTATAAGTTTAATTGTGTTAACAAGTTTAGTAAAGCGTTGTTATTGCTTTAACAAGTATTGTAAAGTGTTTTTACTGCATTAGCGAGTATTGTAAATTGTTTGTTGTACAATAAAGTTAATTGCACTACAATTTGGTCATCGTTAGCATTTATTTAACAATCCAGCAATACGAACCGAGGTATTTGGGAAATCTGAGCGAGGTTTCAAGGATAATCGTAGCAATATTGAATTGGCGTAACTTTTCTTTAAATTTTTTTTAAAATCATGAAAAGTGTCAAACAATCATTGGTCACCGCGTCTGTTTGAGTGTCCCTTTAATTGTCAAAAATTTACCGTCTCACCGCGGAGAAAAAAGTTATAGATTGGGACAGGCCCTTCATTACCACCGAACAATATCATAGGCCTGTGCCAATTGATAGGAAATAAGAAATTTTGACAGATAAAACTAAAAATGTGATATTTTTCGTGGTGAATGCGAGCGTCAGAAATTTACCTAGCTCATGGGGATAGGTACAATTTTTAAAGTCTATAAATATATTTGCACAATGTTGTTTGGCGGTAATAAAGAGTGAAAATCAAAATGGAAGCTGAAAAAGTACAAAAAAGCGTACGCTATTTACAAGCTGCAAAATAAATATACATTTGAACAATTTCGGCTACACACACACACCCGTATGTTTGTTTGTTTATTTTTTTGCAACTTTTATAATTTTACTTGGCATTTGGAAAAGAAAATCTAATTTATTTGTACACCATAGTAAATTTATTACCTCGTCTCACCACGGAGAAAAATAATACCGATTGGCATAGAGCATATGTGTATACATATTAGAGGTCTTATTCTAAAGTGACAAAGGAATAAGTTGCTTAAATTTATCAGTTTATCCGCATTCTTACTTGAACGCACCCTAGTAAATGATTGCATAAAACTGTTAATTATTTAACTTATATAGCTAGTTACGTTTCATTCTTATCTCGTCCATTTTGAGCATTTGCTTTTTATGGCTGCATTTCTTTATACATTCTGAACGTTTGGAATAAACTTGTTTGTTTATTTATTCTTTAGAACGTTTCTGATGATATGTTGACGTATATTTCAAACGCATTCTGTACATTCCGGATAATCCCATTTCACAGCCGGAAAGAGAGCTGCAGCTGCAACTAAGTCATAACTACGAAGAAGTATTTTATCAAATTAAGGGAAAACAGACGAAATATGTAAAAATTAAGTTGGTAGAGGGTGATTTTGATAATATTGAATAATATCCAATTAAAATTTACAAAGATCGATCCATTTTAATCGGAAGATGAAATTAAATGCGTATTACAATTCGAATAAAGCTACATCACAATTTTATAATTGGAATAATTTAGATAAATTTTCAAATAATATGTCAGTTTCACGCTAGTTCTTTTAAAGTAAATTTGTGCATAACATTTAGATATCTACTATTTGTATGTTTCATAGCATGCTTTCGATAAACATCGACTTCACATCACTGCGGTTGTTCTGGCTATTTCACACAATTAACAAGAAAATGATACCTTATTCTTTTGCATAATCATGCAATGAAAATAAAAATTACTTAAACGGATGATCAAACTTGATATTATTTAATAAAAATGTAATTTTTCCAAAATATCGTAAAGAAAAATCGATACATTTTCACACTCGTTTTGCTATATCGTAAACTAAGTCGAAACTACAACAAAAATCGCAGTGTGCAAATGAGCACTTACACCCGATTTACATGATTCAAGTACTTGAAAGCAATTCTTGCTCATTCTCTTTTGTGTTTTCTATTTGCTTTTACACGTTTCAATTCTGTTGAATTCAAGTTTTTGGTTATTTAAATGGGAAGCAACGAAATTGCCAAAAGCAAAGCAAGAGAGTTGAAACGACTTGACGGTACAGACGCATGTGTATTCGTCCCTTTTCTTCTCACCCCCCTCTCTTCCACATCCGAGCAGAATTGAATTCAATACTTGAACTGTGTAAAAGCAGTCTTAGTACAAGTCTGAGATGCGACTATGAATAGAGGTAAATTTTAAGTTGGTACTTAAATTTAAGTTGCAACTTTGTTAGTTTCGACTTAAGGCTCCGTTATGCATACTTGGCATTGCTTGAGAGTTGTCACATAAGGAATCTGTTAAATGAGCTTCGCGTGTAAGCGGTTACCCAACGCACAGCATTACATACGTAAAAGTCTGTTGGTTTTTGATTTCTACGTAAAAATGGTATAGCAGTGCATGCAATGCCAAGTATGCATAACAGAGCCTTTAGTTGCTGGACTATAGCTGAAATTAGTCAAGAACGTAAACCTACCGGTACGTAAACCCGAGTCAGCTGACACGATCTGTCTTACCAAAGCGCCATGTAAATGAAAACTCAACACCGCAGAATTTTTCTGTAGTTGTAGCCCGTAGCGCAGAAATCTGCGGAATTTAGATTTTTCCGTGTCAGCTGATTTCTCCTTCTTTAGATGGTTGCCACTTCGTCAGTTTTGCAGATGGTAAAAAAGTTATAAGTTCCTATTCGAAATATGTTTAAAATATTTGAAATTTACTATTAAATAAGGTTTTTGTTGAAAACTAAGTAGTTTATATTTAGTTACAATCTATGGTTGAAAGGGTAAGTTTATGAAAAGGCATTGAAGAGTGGCAACAGTGTAGTAAGCAACACTGAGGGCTCCAGTAATCGACAAAATTCTGCGTATACAGACTGCGTTTAAGTACACGTTCTGCGTTCTCGACTAATTTCAGCTTATGAATACGCCCCATAGTGTTTTGAGCCCCCTTAATATTTTTATACTCCTCGAAATCTCCAAATTTTTATTCCAAACTCAAATGGTGGCATCTTCATAACTGTCAGAGGTGTTTCGCGCAAAAATTACCGGCGAAAGCAATTTTGGAAGCGAGTGGAGTGCACATATTTCTGGACATTTTGAGCAGTGATATATAAAGGGGTGCCTTATCAATTAGCCGTGCAGAATAATCAAATTCTTAATACTCCCAAAGGCAAGATAAGTAACGACTAATATGGTGTCGCTTCAGGACGTCTCCACATTCATTGTTCCAGGCCAACTCTGCGCCCTGCCACAGAATGAAATGGAGAGCTGCTCAGTGGTAAGTATAAGTTTTAAGTTTTTTCACACATTCCTTTTGAATTATACATATATACATATCCATTTTCAGTCGGAATATTACCCTGAAATTAATTTAAACTGCGAAATGTTCAGCACATCAGTCAGTGGGCACTCAGCCGACACTTATCGCAATGTAATGGTACCGGTGAATGAAGGTGTAATGAAGCGCATAATACGGACATTTTTCGAAAGTGGCTTTATAGAAGCACTGAATGAAGCCCGAGACCAACAAACTGCTACTGTAAGTCCGCTGATATGCACCACTGCAAAATATGCATTTGAAATGTTGGAATATTTTAAAAGCTGAAAACGAAAATTTTCCCACACATGCGTGAAGTTAGCGTCAACAATGTAGCTGAGTTTTCCGAAACTCGGGACTGGCTGCGATCCTATATACGTTGTATTGTTTGGCATCCGAATTGTTTCAAAATCGCTGTTGCTGGGGTCAGATGATATTGTAAGGGTTTATACGGATGAACCGGCAATGGTGCCAGTTCTTAAAGTAAGGCATTTTCGAAACACAGCTAATTGCTTCACTAAGTGTATGTTTATGATAGAGTGGTTCACAAAAATGGATTACCTCAATGGCGTGGAGACCATTTGCTGCCGCCGAGCTCGCAGTGGGATGTCAAAAGGGTGTTTGTCTATGGACAATGGACACAAATATGCAATTATACCCGTAGTGCTACACAAGCAGTATTTCTAAAGCAGTGAGTATAATGACGTTTTGTTAATTCAGCAACATTTACCACTTAACACTGCATTCATACATAGTCCAGGCCATTGTCCCATTAATTCCGTGCAGTGGAATGCCGATGGTACGCTTCTTGCCACCGCTTCTATCAGCGATGCGGATATTTTATTGTGGGATGTAGATAAGTTGCAGAATATGTCATTAAGAAGAGTTGGCCCTCCATGCTCACTGTTAAAATGGTCGCCTGATGGCGCTAGTCTATTTTCTGCCACTGTTGGAAATGTTTTTCGAGTGTGGCCAGCCCATAAAAAGTGGACGCCGGAACGTTGGACCATCAATTCTGGTGTAGTACAGTCAGCATGCTGGTCACCATGCGGCAACTTTCTGCTTTTTGTCACAACAGGCGATAGTATTCTTTATCGCTTGCACTTCCAGGACGAGCAGGTTTTTGCATGTAAGTTTAACGAGAACACCACTATCGAAGATTCAAGTCATTCCCACGACAGCAGGTTCTACGTACCGGAATGAGTTTGTTTTACCCGACCAATGGCTGTTTCGGCGACCTATCCCCGTTTAGATCGGCGATACCCTTCAATCATTTTACGTCCACTTAGCATTTCCTTGCAGCCGCATTGCTTCGCATCCTTCTTCTCCGGGCGGATGTTGAGCCTCCATCCGAACTCCACTTCGGTAAGGTGCCATTCATGCAACGGATGGGGTCACCTAAGAACCTGTTCTGGCGCGAGTGTACAACCTACAGCGCCCCTGCTGTAGAGCACTGCCGACGCAAACAACATCGCAGCCACCTACCACCAGGCAGCAACAGCACCTGCGTCAGGCGCAACAGACCCAAGATAGACCCCACACGTCCCTCACCCCCTTATCGCGACCAGTCTCCCAGGACTCCAGAGCAAGATTGAAGAGATAGCAGTATTTATGGGTCGGCTTGGCATATTGATAGCTGCGGTACAAGAAACGAAGTTGCACAGCCACTCAACTTTGTTGGGTTGCGCAGCCTACAATGTGCTCCGTAAAGATCGCGAGCGAGATAATGGTGAAGGATTAGCGTTCATCCTACACCACACATTGTAGTATCGGCTTATCGAACAAGACATCGACCCAAGGGATACCACCCTAGAATGTTAGGGCATAGATGTCTGGTCATACGATATCGAGCTCGAAATATTTAACGTGTATATACTCCCTGTCACCTTCTGCCCGGCAGGATATCATACTGACATAGGTGCGCTACTCAGAGGTGAAAACCGAATGGCATTAGGTGACTTCATGCGCATCACGATCTGTGGCACTCAAGCCTGCCTAATGATCGTAGCGGAACCCTTTTGGTGAACGGCGACGCGCCTACCAGGATTGTGGGTAGCTGCAGCAGCTCGGCAGACCTAAAAATTGTTAGCGCTGGTCTGGTAAATTGATATGCTATTTATTGGCGGCCTATGCTAACACTAGCATCAGACCATCTGCCCATAATCATCTCCATCGATAAGCCAACAGCATTTAACACCATAAACACCCAAATAACTCGTTGCCTAAATCGCAACCGCCCCTGTGAGAGAAAGGTCCTAGTAGCGTCGGACTTGTCAAAGGCATTTGACACCCAGCCATCTGACGGAGTTTCCCTGATCTCGTACGCTGGGAACTGCTCGATATTGGCGGCTGGGAATGAAATTTATGACCTCAGTAAAAGGCTACCTCTCCAGCCTTTCTCGCTTCCTCACTGCAAGAAGCCTAACACTCTCCCCAACGAAATCAACGCGACCCTCTTCACCACCTGGACGAAGGAGGTCAGGCTAAAATTAAGAA